>NW_025793598.1:0-11937 GCF_021613505.1 Equus quagga | reverse complement strand
TGTGAGGCGTCATTTAAGGGAGAGAGTGGGGATGGGAGAACTAGAGCATCCTGCCCAGATGCATGGCGCGGCCGAGTCCACGTTCCAGCCCAGGCCTCAATGTGGATCCTGACGCCCCTCCGGCTCCACTCCTGCTCCTGACTGGGGTGCCGCACTGGCCTGACCTCGGACTCCTGCCTGGGCTCTTCACTAGCTGAGAGAGAATAGCTGGCTCAGGTGCACGATGCTCCCTGTTCACTGATGTTTGGATTTGCAGGTCCAGCACTCCCAAGGCGGCCCCTCCCCCACCCGCACTGCCTGCAGGGGTATCGTGGTCCTGGAAGAGTCACTGTGTGGCCGTGAGGGAGATCAGGACCCCTTTCACTCAGCTTCACCTTTTTAATGTAGAAAAAATGTCATTCTTTCCCAAGGCAATTAAAGACTAAGGAGAGAACCCCAAATACGAATTATTAAAAGAAAGTCAAGTCCAAAATCACTGCTTATTCCAACGCTGATTCACTTCAGTCCAGACCTGAGTCAAAGCCTCTCCAGAGACCTGTCTTCACAGCTCCAACCCTCAGGCTCGGGACACCTGGTGTTGAACGTCGTCGTTCCCTTCTCCCTTCTCCCTGCCTCGTCTCTACGGCTCCACAGACAGAGATGAGCTTGCCTTGACCACATCCCTCTGCTCCGAGAAGGCTGCTCAGCACTGGACTCCATCATTCTAACACAAACAGAATACGTGAAATTGTCCTGCAACAGTACATGCTTGTTCAATATGATGTACGGTTACTGTCAGAAGCGTTAGTATAATGGAAATCCCATAGGGTTTGGAATCAGACAGGCCTGGGACCAAATCCTGATCCATCAATGCATAAGCCCACGGTTCCCCATAGTAATCACACACAAAGGTGTACCCAAAAGGGGGCACATAGTATGCAGTGCCTTCTACTTCTGTAGCAGTGTCAGTGGTCAGGGAGCCTTGGTAAGGTCCTTTCCATGGAGCTCTAGGGCTGTCCTCTAATGATGCTTCCAGAATACCCAGTCACCAGGCTCGAGACTGTGACCAACAGGATCCTTTATATTGGGATCCAGGAAAGCGTCTTTAACCTGTTGTTCATGGGCGGGGGATAAGACAGTAGAGACTCACAGGAGCTGGTCACACTCACATAAGACAACAGGGGAGCAGCAGAAGGTTGTGGACCAACAGACACTGATCTGCTGGTGACTGTCCCATGTGGAGTTAGTCCATGTTCTCCAAAGAGGGCACTGCCAACAGTCAGCAAGGCCGAAGGCAATACCTTAGGCCAGGGGAGTCCAGTCCACAGTGTGTAACAAACCTCAAAATAATTAACAGGACCAGAATCTAATGTCTACAAAGGTGCAAACAGAATTTTTCTCTCTACAATTGCCCTCATTTTTCACCAAAAATAATCACAATAAAACTAATTTGTTTATATTAAAAATTTGTCCTGATTAATTAAAAAGTGAAAATAAGAATATTCACTGAGAGTTTCTGAATTCTGGATGGATCAGGTAATAAGAGAAAGTCAATGTTTCATCTTTGTTCACAAAGGTATGTCTTCCAAAGTGGCTTAAGAGAAAAAATTTCTTTTAATTTTGGGGAAAAAACCTAGGGCATCTTTCTCAGCTCGTGTAGTCTCATGTAACTTACTATTTCTTCTGCTTGAATCCAGTTTTTCATTCGTTTTATTGACTTTGCCTGATGATTGAGGGTGACAGGGACAGCGAGAATCCCAAGAAGTTTGCTGAGTTTTCTTTAAGGTTTGTATGATTTTCTCAGTGAAGTGGGTGCCTCGATAACTGGGGAATGTGGAAGGTACATCCCAAGTGGGAAGCTCATGTTCTATCAGTTTCTCTGCCATTGTGAGGGCATCAGCTTTGTGGCAAGGGAAAGGCTTTAACCCATCCAGGAAACACAGACAGCAACAAGAACATATTGATGAGCCATAGGAAGTGGCAACTGAATGACGTCCAGCTGCAGGTGCTCAAAGGACCCAGAGGGAGGAGTTCTGAGGTCTCTGGGACAGAATAGCTGTTCTTAATGCACTGTGGTGGGGGAACAAATGTAAAAATTTTAAAATGGAGCTTGCTAGGGAGCCAGGAAGAACCAAGCAGCCGTCTTGGGTTTCCCAGAGCCCCTACTGCTTGTTGAATTTACAGCCATTGTTCACCCTCCTTAATTTCTCTGAGTCAGGAGCAGACTGTTGCTGTGTTACAAGGACATCGGGATGGCAAACGTCTGGCAGTGAGAGGCCAATTTTCTTTCTTGCAAGAGAAGCAGAATGGACTTCATCCACGTGTGTCATGACCTTTATAGACTCTGTTGTTGCTGCCTTTGCAAGAAAGTCAGCTACGGCGCTTTCCTGATATTTACTGTGAGCCTCAATTTTCATGACACACATTTTATTCCAGGACACATTAGACTCCCAGGAAGTACATAATTTCTGGAACTCTTATAACCTATACTTATAAAGACATAACATAAAGAAGCCTAATTGTTATTCCTTATTTGACAATGTTTCCTGTGTAATTTAACATATCAAATAAGCCTAATTAGTTTACTATCTCTCAGGTCAGAAAGAGTTTATAGAGAATTTGATATAGGGGAAGTTTGTCAAAAATTATCACAAAATTTTAAAACATTTGATCAAAAAGGATCACATTTTTATGAAACAACACTTAATTATCTATTTAACTAAAGTGACAAAGAGATTTTAAAGGCCCGTACAGAAAGTACATGGTTCTGAGCAAAACCCAGCTGTTCTATGTAACAGAATGATATCGAACCTGAAGTGAGTTTGCTCACCTGTTGCACACAGCAAGCCAATCTCTGACACTGAGTATGGTGGAAGAAAGTAGAAATTTTATTATTGCACAGTGCTGAGCAAGGAGAGAGGGCAGCTAACGCTAAAATCCCAAACTCCCCAAAAAGCTAACAGGAAGGGTTTTTATTTGGGGTTTTGGGTAGGGGAGGGGGAGCATATGGCCTTGCTGGTTGGAGCTTTCCCACCAGCCTGTCTTTAGCCTTGAGATGACTTGCAGAGAGGAGGGAGCCCATGACCTTGCTGGTCAGCAGCTTTCCCACTAGCCTGTATCTCTTTGTGGGGAGGAGATAGTGAATCCAGGTGCTTGTCCTTGGCAGTGTCTATCTCCATGGAGGATAGTGGATTCTGGAGCGAGGAAGCCAAGGAGTAAGCATGGAGTGAGTATTTTGGTTTTAACCCCATATATGCTGGGTTTAATATAGGGAAACTGATATCAGGGTCAGTATCAATTCCCCCCTATTTTATGTCCATTTCTCAATCTTGAGGGATTTGGGGCAGCAACCAATCTAGCCACTTCCTGCTGAAATGGGGTGTAGGGTGTTTCATCTCATTGAACCAGTCTTTTAAAAAGGCAGTGATGCTGGTGGGCTCCTGAAGTTAGGCCTGTATTGTGTAAATAAGTAACCAGGTATTTAACAAGAAATTTTTCTAGAGAAACAAAAAGAGAAAAACAAGGTTAATGGTTGGAGCAAATTATAAACCAGTTTCTGAGCCCAGGGGGAAGCCAATCAAGATTCCTAGAAGTCAGGGTCAAAGCATCTTTTGCAGTTTGAACTGTCTCTGATGGTGTCATCAGGCACTCCGGAAACTTCTTGAGTGGCTTACACAGCAGTAGACATGAATCTCTCTTAAGTTTATATTAGGTCCTCCAGCTCCAGTTTGCAAGGCTTTAGGAAAAAGGGCAGATTTAGTTTTCAATGACTCCAAATGAAAATTATGGGGAAAATAAAAACCCTGAAAATGTTAATTTGGAGGCCTGTAACCAGGTATTTCAGGAGATGAGAAGAATTCAGGATCTAGTCCAGTTAACAGATGTAACAAAAATCTTAAAGACAATTGACAGAACCAAAATCCAATATCCACAAATGTGTATTATGGTTTCTATTGAAACACAATCTTTCTCTCTAAAATCACCCTCAATTCTACTAGACATAGCCAAATTAAGACTAACTGGTTTGCAAAATAAGTCGTTTTAATAAATTTGGCATAATTATTTACATAAGTACGGCAAGAATAGTAATTGATTATATAGGCTCTTTTAAATCTGCTTTGCTGGAACCTTATAGGGAATTTCAGGTTGAACTTTAAATGCCTCTCAAGGAAAGGCAAGCAAAGGACCTGTCATCAGATCCGCCTGCAGTACCTACAGATTTGGGTGAATCCCTCTCTTCACGAGGTCCCCAAAATATTGAGGTCCCATGTACCTGCCAGAGTGAGTAACATTCTTTCCTCAAACTTACCAGGTCATAGAACCCAAAAGCACAGTACCAGGCCAATATTTCCAAGTGGCTTTATTCCAGAATGTCAACCTTTGCCCCTCAAAAGCTGTCTTGTTACATCCAAGCCTGTATGTTTTTTTCAAATATGATGTTCCTGTCAAAGCCTTGGTAATATAACCAGTGTTTCCAATTGTGTCCTGTTAAAAGAAGAACAGATTCTTATTGGACTTATGCAAACAACCATATTGCCATAAAAATAAGAATACTTACTCATCAGGAGTTTTTACATTTTGGAGGGCTCAGATAGGGAGAAAAAGATAAATGTTTCAATTTTCTTTACAACTTGCTATAAGTAATAGTTCCTTAAGAGAATCGAGAAAAAAGTTTTCTTAAATCTGAAAAACCAAAACATCAAAAATCAGCAATATCTTAAGTAGAAAGCCATAAAAATTGTAATCATCCCTATTGGTTTACTCAGTCCTGTGTAATTGGTTCTTGATCTTAATCTTGTTAGCAGTTTGTGAGGTCACCAGTTTTTATGTTACAGTTCTGTAATTTTTACCCAGTTTAGCTTTATAATCTCAAAGTTTATTGGAAACCTGTATTCTAGGGTGTCAGAGTCCTTTCCATATATTTCCCTGAAGATGAAACATATTTGCAAAGACATCAAAGTAAAACAGCAACTGTCTGCAAATAATAAAACATTCAACAATGGTAATCGAAAAGGCATTTGACCATTCTTGTGACGTATAACACTTTGAGATAATAACCAAAATTATGGCTGACAATCAGAATAGAACAAAATTTTAATAATTTTTAAAATACTTATATCAATAACACTCATTTACATAATACCATTTAAGAAAGTTTATCATTATTTATTTGACAATGCTTCTTATATAATTTAACGTACAAAATAAGCCTCATTAGTTTAGCATTTTTCTTGTAGAAAGAGAACAAATTTCTCTGAGAAGTCCCAGGGGCCCTCTGAAAATCCCCAGAGAAACTTTCCTTCCTCTTCCAGGTCAAAGGAAAGCTTTTACTCACAACTTGAATATTTGTGTGTGGGGGGAAGCTTGTCAAAAATATTAAAAGCTTTAAAACATTTGTTCAGATAGGAAACCAGGTTCACTGCAAAACCACATTCAACTATCTATTCGAAGTGACAACAGAAACAATCAAGGGGAAACAGAGTTAAAATAGTCATAAAAAAGTTTAGGAAAATTATCTTTTAAGAAAGAGGAAACCAAGTTTTAAGTTTTTACCAGTTTATTTTTGATATTGTAACTTATTTACTTAATAAATTTATTTTAGTCTTAGCCAACTTGGCCATGCACAAAATTTTACAGGGTTTTACTTTCACAAGTTGTTGTTTTTTTTACATTTAGAATTTGTCCCAGTACTTTAGGATAAATTTATCTTTTTTAACTCAAGAAACAAAAATATTTTTATTCTTTATATCTTTTTACTGAAAACATATATTTACTTTCCTTGTATACGGACCTTTTAGAAATATATGTTTTCTCATAGAAAATTCTTCACCATACATAAAACATGTTTATCAATAAACCTAAGCACTTTTCATTTTCTTTGATATAAGAAACGAAAGGCAGACAAATATGTGATTAGTAGTTAACCTTTAATATTGTATCTTATGTGGAAATGACCTAGATACCCAACAAACTGTTATTATTTAACTTAACTTAGTAAAGCTATAAAGTTCAAGTTTCCAAAAAGATTTTGGAAGCTGTTTTTAAGTATGCAGACTATAAAACATAATTATTGTACTTAGAGCTCTTACCCAGTTTTAACAATTACTGTTAAAAACTTCATGTGACATTACAGCAGTTAACTATCATCCTCAGTTGTTTTAAGTACATACATCATAATACATATAATTATCATTAAAAAGTCTTTCCAGGGCCTGGCCAGATGGTGCAGCTGTTAAGTTCACACGTTCCACTTCAGTGGCCCGGGGTTGGCCAGTTCGGATTCCAGGTGTGGACATGGCACCGCTTAGTAAGCTATGCTGTGGCAGGCGTCCCACATACAAAGTAGAGGAAGATAGGCACGGATGTTAGTTCAGGGCAGTCTTCCTCAGAAAAAAGAGGAGGATTGGCAGATGTTAGCTCAGGGCTAATCTTCCTCAAAAAGAAAAAGAAGCCTTTCCAAAAACTTTTATCTTTTTACATTTATTTAGTTTATCTCTTCTTCACAATTATATTTAGATCATTTACAAAAATCTCATGAGACATTAAACAAAATTAGCTATTATACTGATATTTTGCTGATAAATTTTGTAGCAGAGATGACATGAGCTCATTTGACCAGTAAACCCTGACTGTATGTTAGCATCATATCCAATGCTGATAATTTTGAGGACATGTTTATTTAAAATCAAATCAGCAAACTTAAACAGGCTTTCATTCATCAAAGATCATTTTGTATCATCTTAAATAACTTTGTCTCTTAGAAATTTTTGCATATTGATTAGAGACTGAATTTCACCATAGGAGGTTTTGAATCCCCTTTTCTGAAACAGAGGTTTCCCAGAATGACCATTACAATTTCAAATTATCTCAAAAGTTTACTTATTTTTACTTGTTCAATTTTAGATCAGGAATTTTGGGGGAGTTGAAGTGAAGCTCAGCTTGCTGGGAAACTCAGCAAGAGAGTGGATAAAAGCAGATTTGGGTTCAGCTGCTGGCATGTTTAATTATTTAATTATTTTCCCTTAAAGAGGCAGTAAAGTATTTCTAATTTTTCTTAAGATTTTATTTTTTTCCTTTTTCTCCCCAAAGCCCCCTGGGACATAGTTGTATATTCTTCGTTGTGGGTCCTTCTAGTTGTGGCATGTGGGAAGCCGCCTCAGCATGGTTTGATGAGTGGTGCCGTGTCCACGCCCAGGATTTGAACCAAACAAACACTGGGCCGCCTGCAGCAGAGCCCTCGAACTTAACCGCTCGGCCATGGGGCCAGCCCCAGTATTTCTAATTTTATTTAGAAGCCTCAAAAATTAAAACAGGCTCCCTGTTGTTGCAGCTGCGTTTCCAATTGCATACATCAGTTTGGGTGAACTAAAATTGGCCCGTTTAAGTATATCAATTTTTACAAAACTTTATCCTAGTTTTACTGACTCTCATACTTTTAATTAGAACTTACATTAGAATTCCATTAACAAGTTTTGGTATTACAACATTGTGTAGGGCAAGCATTCCCAGTTAGACAGAACATTTATTCCCAAAGCACATATTCAGGCAAAGTTGACATAACCTCTTCATATGATATTAGCTTGAACACTTGAATCTTTATCGTCTTATTAACATTAGTAGCATAACTGTTGCCTCAAACAATTGCTGGTCAGGTTTATCACTCTGATTTTTGCCTCCTGACCTTTTAAAATTTTTCAATTGGGGTAAATAGAACAGGTTTGTCTGATGTCCTTTAATGTTGGGGGGCCATAAGGGGGTCCCTTTAGCCCATCCAACCTTAGGCAGTGTTTTATTAAAAGCTTTGTTTTAATTTTATTTGTATCTGTTCCATTTATCCCATTTTTCTTTTGACAAATAGAAATGGCAAGCAATAGGATACATTGGAGTATATGAGGAAGCCATTTGGTGTAAACCTAATTCAGCCTGACTTTGTTTTTTCCAAAAGGGCCTGTGGCCGTTGAGCACGCACTGCATATCTGCTTTAAAACACTTACTATGGCAAGAACAAATGGCCTTAAGATAAAGGTGCAACTTCCCCCCACATTGGCATTTCCTTAGGGATAAGCATCTTTCCTTAGGCTAGGAACTCATTGCTGCACTCACCTGTGACCACCCAGCTCACCTGTGACCACCCAGCTCAAGACAACAGACCTGCCACCCTGCTGTGTACACTGAGACAGCAGACCTACCTGCTGTGTCCATCAATTTCTGTGCTGACAGAGCAGTCTCGCGACTATTGTAAAAGGGATATTTCAATACTATGTGAAACATCCTGTTTGGGGGTATATAACCACTCTGTGCACCCCACTTTTCGGTGCCCTTTCTTCCTTCGGGAAGAAAGGCCCCAGGCCATGGTCCCCACATTTTAGCTCAGAATAAACTCTCCCAAATTTTCATTTATAGATTGGTTATGGATTATTTTCCTCAACATTTTTAATAACTAGCTAAAGATTTTCATCCCATTGGGATGAGTCCTGTGACTCTTCCTTTCCTAATTTCCTTTGTTAACTTAGTGTTTTCATTAGCATCTGTAAGACCAGGGAAGAAGCTGAGACTCCAAGTTTGATTAGGTTCTTAAGACTAGTCATTGTATTTTCCTTTTAATTTGGTCTTTTCATAGGCACCAATAAAACAGCTGTTTATGATGAGAGCTCCCTAAAAAGTTTCCCAACTTAAGGTTCCATTGTTTGGTCATTTTTTTTCTCTGGAGTCTAAAGAATATTGTGGCCATGTGGTGTTACAAAGGAAAAATCATCCCTCTTTAGACATTGCCTTATAGCGATAGGTCAACCATCAGCCAAAGTGTTTCCCCAGGGGCTCTTAGGTGGAATAGATGTGGCACTGCCCATGTTAACACTTTTAAAAGGAAAGACGAACAGACAAACAACAACAAATACTGAATCAGCACGCTTTCCAAAAAACACTCAGCCACAAATGGAAGCCAGAAAAAGACCAAAACCAAAAACCAAAGTGCTTCCAGTCCCAGCTTAGTCTGCGTCCTACACTCGGGGGATGCCCAACAAATGAAGATCCGCTATGCAGATCTTCCCAAATGAGCAAGGACAAGGGACCTCAGTTGTGCACACCCGGAGGACCTACCAAAATCCAGCCGAGGTGTCGCGACTTCAAAACAAACGGAGAACAGAGGGCTGCCAGGTACCCATTATTTCCAGCCAGTCTTGTTGGAAAAAGTTAACACAAAGACAAAGACAAAAACTACCAGCTACTTACAAGAGACGCCTTCCTAAATCCTGAACCTAGTTTCTTCCACCACCAAAGCAAAAGCGCCATTGGCCAATGACGTCTGGTTAGCAGCCAGTCACTTGGGGCTGTCCCTGAGACAAGGGGCTCGGGCAGCTGCAGGACAGCTTCCAAGAGAGGCCTTTAGCCAGAGGCTGGTGTGCCACAGGCGAAACGTCCATCTGGGACATTGTCCCATCTGGGTCGCCAAGTTGATATCCAACCTGAAGTGAGTTCACTCACCCGTTGTGCAGCAATCCAATCTCTGACACTGGGTGTAGCGGAAGAAAGGAATTTTATTACTGCACAGCGCTGAGCAAGGAGAGAGGGTAGCTAATGCTGAAATCCAAAACTCTCTGAAAAGCTAAAAGGAAGGGTTTTTATTTGGAGTTTTAGGTAGGGGAGGGGGAGCATATGACCTTGCTTGTCGGAGCTTTCCCACCAGCCTGTCTTTGGCCTTGAGACACTTGCAGAGAGGAGGGAGCCTGTGACCTTGCTGGTCAGCAGCTTTCCCATCAGCCTGTATCTCTTTGTGGGAGGAGATAATGAATCCAGGTGCTTGCCCTTGGTGGTGTCTGTCTCCATGGAGGATAGTGGATTCTGGAGCCAGGAAGCCAGGGAGCAAGCAGGGAATGAGCACTGTGGTTTTAACCCCATATATGCTGGGTTTAATGTAGGGAAACTGGTATCAGGGTTGGTATCAGGAAGACTAGATAAAGATAAAACACAGAATCTCTGTTCCCTAGGCAGATTACATTAAAGGTAAAGAAACGTTTACTGTTTCTTCTTAAGAACAGACCAATAATCTGAGAAGACTTTGTCTTTTTATAGAGAGAAAAACCAAATTCTAATTTTGTACCAGTGTCCTTTTGATATTAAAATTCATTTTTAAATAAATTTATTTTAATCTTAGCCAGCTTGATCACACAACACACTTTCTTCTTGAGGATTCTTTTTTCATAAACCTACAACTTTCTATATCTATTTAGGTTTTTTCCTGTCTTTTTCTTTCTTATTTTGGGAACAATCATTTTACTTTAAGACAAAAGTACTTTCTAATTTTCCTTTAACAAAAATGCATCTTCATTCATCATACCTTCTCTTACTGAAAACACATACCCTACTTTCCTTGTCTATTTTTCATATATCATCATTTTCTTAATTTCAAAAACTTACAAAGCTTATCTTTAAAAAAATGATGCAAGGCAGTTGTTAGAGAATACTTACAGATCTTACTCTTAGAGGATAGCATAATTGCCTACGCATCACACTAAGTGAGTATAAACTCCTTCTACATGATATAAACCAGACCCTTTCCAGAAATTACAGAACGAGACTCACTCGTGGCCACAGTTCATGCTGATATTGCTCTGCTAGACTGGGAACGACGGAACAGGCAGAGGCCACAAGATCCCCACATTCTTGCTGAAGAGGGTTGCTCTAGGTTGAGCAGGCAGAAGAAAGATTTGAAAGATGGAACAACAACTTCTAAACAGATGGCAGAGCTGTAAATATCTCGGAAGCCACCGCCAGAATTCTCAGCTTCGCATGCAGTTCTAAGAAATGAGGGAAGTTCTTTTTAACACAGATACTGCCTGGCTGTCAATCTGAAAAGACAAGGCAACAAAGTGGGAGGCTGTCAGAGAGGGATTCCAGCCTGGCCTTGAGGAGTCATCACTGTGCGTGTGCAGGACAGAAACGGTGGGTGATCTTGTGTGGGCCTCTCCATCTGGCACATGGACCCTTCTGTTGCTCAGTTTGCTGTGGTTTAAGAGCAGTGGCTTTCAGATCATCCCATAGCAAGAAATAGAGTGTGTATTATGGTCCAGCATATACTTACATAAATAAAACTGTATAAGTAACTGAAATAACAATTTAATAAACTGACATGTATTTCCTATTTTTAGTATATACATGTATTCTATTTTTCATTTTATGAAATTTTCTTTCATTTATATATATAGTAAATTAATCTATAAAATTGAAGATATATTATCCATTTATATATATATTTATATATATATATGTATATATATATATATATATATGTTTTGGGGGTTCTTTTTGAGGAAGATTAGCCCTGAGCTAACTGCTGCCAATCCTCCTCTTTTTGCTGAGGAAGACTCGCCCTGAGCTAACATCCGTGCCCATCTTCCTGTATTTTATATGTGGGACACCTGCCACAGCACGGTGTGCCAAGCAGTGCTATGTCCGCACCTGTGATCCAAACTGGTGAACCAGGCTGCTGAAGCGGAACGTGTGCACTTAACCGCTGTGCCACTGGTCCAGCCCCTACATTTATATATTTTGATAAATGTAGACACCATGTACATTTTCCACTTAAATAAGTGTTAATCATAATTTATCAATGGTCTCTGACCACGGTCTGAAAGATGAGAAGTGACAGTGAATCCTTGCATAGTAGGAGAAAGTTCCACTGCTTCTCATCTGACAAAGGGGTGCCCGCTGCTCTGCCCGCGTTCTCTCAGCATCAATGCGCACAGTGTGTATAGAGTTAATTTGCACTCATTACTCTACGTGTTCTGGCCTTTTGTCTTTGGTTCATTTGTATTCTCAGCTCTTCTACCAAATTGTTTTAAAACTATTTGTAATCTTTGCTTTCCAGTGAAAACTAGGAGGCAGGCGGCCGTGACCTGTCTATCACAGAGCAGCATCTGTAGTAGATTGGCAAACCCACAGACACGTTTCATAATTTCC
>NW_025793597.1:0-2340 GCF_021613505.1 Equus quagga | reverse complement strand
GAACCCAAAGGCTCTTTTCAGAGCCACCTAACACTTCCCAAGAAAGAACTGGTACACTTTGTCTACCAATTCAAATTGGGTGTACTTTTTAGGGGGGACTATGGGTGATATCTGCAAACATTTCTGATGTCAACTTTGTTCTTAGGTGCAGAAAACTAACATGGAGTTAGCATAAATATACAGGAAATAAAGGAACAAGTTAATATCTGAACAGCTTTTCAGCTCTTTAAAAGGTAGATGGCTCTGAAGCCTTTTACAAGTGAGGACGGAGCTGCAAGATACAATGGAATCGGTCGCCGAAGCCTTTAGAGGGCGCTTGAGCGCGTAGGCAAAGTCCATAGCGGTGACCGTTTTACGCTTGGCGTGCTCGGTGTAGTTGACAGCATCCTGGATCACCTTCTCCAGGAAGACCTTGAGCACCCCGCGGGCCTTCCCGTAGATGAGGCCCGAGGTGCGCTTAACTGCTGCGCCGGGCCAGACACCAGATGGCAGGCTTTAGTGGTGCCCTGGATGTTGTCCCGCAGCACCTTACGGTGGCGCTTAGCACCACCCCTACCTAGAGTCCCGGTCCTACCCTTGCCACGGCCGAACAGGAAGTTGAGGGTAGACCAGAATTCTAAGGACAAAAGGAAAACGGCGCATCCGTGAGGGGAAAGAAAAAGAAAAAAGAAAAAAAAAAAGCACAGCTTTTTATTTGACTTCTTCGGACCAAATTGAAAACTAGAGGAACGTAGGCGGGAAAGCCTCGCAGTTCTCGATCCGCCCCCTTCCTTGTTCCAAACAAAGGTGGAGGAGGAGGTACCAGCCAAGGCTGCCCCAGAGTCACTGAGGCCGTCTTTGGTAAAGGTGAGGCAGGCTGTTCGGCGGCTTCGCAGGGAAGAGAGGATGCTGTAGACTCAGAGATGTGAATACATTAAGCAAGAAAAAGGGATTAGTCAGTGAATGTGCGTCTCCACTTGCTTGCCAAACTGCAGATGTATGCACAAGGTGTAGTGAAGGTCGCAGACCAAGTGGGATTAGGAATGGAAGGACTGGCTTGGGACCCCAGCTCCATCACTTGCTATGTTACCATAAATTTAACCACTCTTGAGTACTGATCTGTAGAATGAATGTACTGTTAGCAAGCACAGTGTACAGCATGGCATGTTACAGTGCTCAACGTCTGTTAACTTGTTGGAACAGCTCTATTTTTCAATAAGGCAAAACAGAAGTAGTTTACCCAAGGTCACAGCAAAAACTAGGGTGAATGCAATTTAAGCAGCCAAATTTAAGAGTCTATGCCCTTAGCAGTAGAATCTACTGCCTATCGTAGGTCACAATCCCCACCTCTGTACAGGTGGAAAGTGTAAATGAAGCACTGAAATAGGCTTTTGCTTTATCAGTCACTCTTACATGGCAACTTTTCATTTATTCAAGTTTATTGGGCATTAACCACATTCCTAGTGCTGTGCTAGATTCTTAGCCCAACTAGGCCACTTGGTTACGTGTCTTGCAGCAAGTTACATAAGATAGGGATCTCCATATCTTTCCTCTAAAATGGGAATAACTTGAAGATTGCAATGATAAATTTAAAGTTTAGCAGAACTTAGTCACTCAATGTTCTTTTGTCCTTTTTGCCTTTGTATCTTTGCATATGTATCAGAATCATATGAGATACTAAATGCAAAGGCCCATTATTACAATAATAAAGCATTGTTTTTACAGGAAAGCCAGTAAATCAATGGGGCTCTGGCTAAATTTCTGTTAAAGATCTTCGGCCATCTGGTTGCATTACAGTGTTAACAAAACTTCAGTAATGCTTTTTTTTATCACCTTTTCCAGTTTCTAAAAGAAATCTTGGTAACAGTAGACTAGCTCAAAGTGATCAGTAAACGTTAACTATTTCTACCCTGCCTTCTAATAATCTTCAATGGCTTTATTAGGAAACAAGGTGCCAAAGTGGATTTAGAATGTTTTTCTTGCTGCCACCAAAACCCAACTGTATTTCCTAAACCATTCTTCCACCCAATTAACTAACGTTTTATTCAGCATCTATTATTTGCTATAGGCCGGTCATTATATACTAAAATAGGAATGGAAAATCCTGGATAAGGCTCCCTGACTTTAATTCTCAGCCACTGCTGGTGGCCCTGAAAATTAGTAGAACTTTCATGGAGGAAATTTTGGCAATACCTATGAAAATTAAAAATGCATATATCTTTACACCCAGCAACCCTGCCTCTAGGAATTTACCATTCTTGAAAATGTGCAAAATGACATGTGTGCAGGATTTTTCAGCAGCCCAGTTTGTAGTACAAAAGACTAGAAGCAATCTGCATGATCAACAATAAAGCAATAAAT
>NW_025793596.1:0-6285 GCF_021613505.1 Equus quagga | reverse complement strand
TGAGGCAGCATCCCAAACTTGAGAGCAGAGCAAGTATCATGAAGGATAGCAGAGAGAGGAAATATTTTGAATCCAATATAAAAGAATGTACAAGGTGACATTACCAGGTTATCCAGTCTGTTTTTCTGAATATTACATTGATATAACATGCAGTTAATATAAATATATGATTCAGTGTTTTCTATTCCAAATCATTTTGAAATAATTTTCCATCAGTTTTAGCAAAATGTTCGTTTCTTAAGGTAGGATTCTGGCTCCTTTTCTAGACCATCATAAATGTATAGTCCACAATAGCTCTTAAAACCCATCTCAAATTCTGAGTGAAAATAATATTATGATCACTGCTGTTAGCAGAAATAAAAGGGACATGTGAAACAGTATAGTGAGAGAAATATTGTCATTGAAGCACCTAACTAACATATTCTTGAACATGTTTTCTCAATTTTTCAAATAATTGAAAACAAAAATGTTGACAGGAGGAAAGATGCACACACTCTACAAATGGTTGGAATAGTGGCAACAAGAAAGAGGTAGAAACATGGAGAGATATAAAATAAAGTCAATGGTGACCTGTTTTGATTCAAATTGTGTTTCTATAGCAGTAATCATCTGAATATAAAAAGAAAACCAGTTATCTAAGTATTTCTAATAGTCAGAGTATTGATAGCAAGTGAAATGTGTCCTATATTTTCCTCATTTTTCACTTTAATTGTAGTTATTGAGGGTTATTTGTTTGAATTTAAAAGTGGAATTTGAAAGTTATTTGTAGAATTTAAAATACGAGCAATCTTGCCAATGTTCTACGAGAAATAAATCACCCAGTATCAGCTCAGACACTATCCAAACCCTATTCTCACTAATTTTATTAAGCATCTTCCTTTCCTATCAAAACTTTAAAAAAGGAACTCGATAAACAGAGTCAAGTGTTTCCCATTCTATAACTTTTGTGTATGTTGAGCTAATTGCTAACCTCTCTAAGCCTCATTTTCCACATGTATAGAATGGACATACTATTTCATACTTCAGAAATATAATGAGGAATACAAGAAATAATGTTATACACACCAGTATCACACATGGTTCATAAACACATGTTAGTTTCCTTTTATTTTTTCTATTTTTTGAGGGAGGAGTTTCTGAAATTGCCACAAACATATATAATTAAGTCCAATGAAGATATAAAGAAAAAACAAAGATATCACGACATATGAGGTGATCAGAATAAATTTCATTAATCAACAGGGAAGCAAGAATGGATTTTCAAAAATGAAAAAAAAGAACCTTTAAAAAGTGTTTTGAAATTCTTGTGAAAGCAAACATATATTTCCGGTCCTAGGAATCATTTATTTTATGTCTATACCTAAATGAAATTTAGTTCAGAAGAGTAGAATATCCACTTTTATGACAATGCAAGAATTAATTGGTCTTTGTAAACTCTGAGAAATTATATTCCTGGTGTTTTCTGAACAGATCCCCCAGTGTCTCTGAGTCGCTGTTCATGGTAATGTCCCTGGTGCCTCTGGGAATCTTCTGGCTGTAGCTTGACTTCTCACCTGTGTCTTAGGCTGCCTCAGGTCCTGTTTCTCTGGAGGCCCTAAAATGCTCCAGTCAGAAGAGTAGTTCAAGAAACTCTTCCTGCTCTGTGTTCATCTTGCTTTCTGAAGAAAAGGAGGAAACATAATGTAGCCTGGAATAGTATTAGGGCAGCTTTTGGGAAAGTCTGAGATGAGGGAGGACCAAGAGAACCAAGGACAGACAGCTACAGTCCAAATGTGGATCATTAATTAGAGTAACCTTCACGTGCAGAGTGACTGGATCAATAAAGTCGGTGACTTGCAATATCAGGACTGGAACCAGGCTATTTGTTGCCAGGGAATAACATTGATAGAATATATCCATTCCCCAAAGGTTGGGGAATGGAGGACAGAAGAAAAAGACAGAATAAACATTCATTTCCCCATCCGCATATCAGGTTAGAAATGGCATATCATTAAGTGAGAATATAAAAAGAAAAAAATCAGAGGAAACCATCACCTAATGTACAGCAAAACTTTTATTCCATCTACCATTTGATTTTTCTCTAATGTGAATTCATTTCTGCAGATTATATAGGTTCAAACCAAAATGTGTGCACTGAAGTTCAGTTAACCAATCCCCCTCTCTGACACAAAACAAATATTAAAAGTTTCCTTCAGACATGCTGTTTCGTTGATCTACTTGTCTACCTTCAAGGAATATCACACTGCCTTGATTACTGTAGCTTCGTAACATACCTTTAAATCAGGAAGCGTGAGTTCTTCAAATTTGTTCTTTTATAAAGCTGTGTGAGCTAAAATACATCCTCTCCATTTCGATATAAATTTTCTTTTAAAATATTAAAAAGGATGTATTTTTAAATTGCAAAAAATCTGTGTGCTCTGATATTTTTGAGAATTAATACATATGAAATTTTAAGTTTATTTTTGGATTTGTACTAATGGAAAACACAGTAAGTTTTTTGTATATTGATTTTATAACCTGAAAACGTGCTAAATTCACTTTAATAAAAGAAAAACTCATTCATATTGGAAAAGAAGAAGTGAAACTGTCTTTATTCACAGATGATGTAACTATGTAGAAAAATCTGAATACTTTATGGAAAAGCTATAAAAATGAATAAGTGTTAAAGAAATGAACTTGTGGAATGAATTCAGATGTAATATATCCTGTTCTATTTTTGTGTAATTTTATTCAGAATAGGTATTATTTCTTCTTTAAGCTTTTATAAAATTCCCCAGTGAAGCTATATGGACAGGGGTTTCCCTTTGTGAAGATTTAAAAGAAGAAATGCAATTTATTTAAGAGACATAAGGATATTAAGATTATCTATTATTTATTTTTAAAGAGTTTCATTCGTTTATGTAGTGCAAGAAACTTGTGCATTCTATGTAAGTTGCTGAATTTGTTGGCATTAATATGCATAGGAGCATTAGCTAGTGTGCCCCTTTAAAGACCCTGTGTGCTTGAGGCTCCTTGTCTGGCCTATGCACCAGCACTCAAAATGATAACAGTCCTGGACTTGGCCCACCCAGCTGTTTTTTTATGGGAGAGTTAGCACAAAGGCCCTCATAGTCTGACCCTCTTGGTGGGTGGGGTCTCTGGGCCTTGGAATGTAGGTCATACAGGGGCAGTCTCCTTTGGCAAGCATGCAGCCTTCATTCCTCTGCCTACTTAAGCCAGCTTCTCTCAGGGGACGGTAGTGGGTGCACATTGCTGTCCAACTGACCACCAATGGACCTTCACTGCAAGTAACTCCCAATAAACCTATATGTCTCATTTGCCGTCTCCAGGTCTTTTTTTCGGTCTCTCAGCAACCTATGCCACACTGATCACTCAGTGGAACACTAGCATTCTCTTATTGTCCTTTTAAAATCTGTAAAAATTGTAGCAATACCACCTCTATCATTAAGAAACAAAATAATTTTGTAATAAATAATCCAAAAATCCTAGATATCAAGACTTGGAAAATAAAAACAAAATAAATCCAGAAAATATAGATATAAAGATATAAAAATGTAAAGAAAGGAATCAAGGACATAATTAATAATCCTAACTAGGAAACAGTACTAAAGCCAAACATTGTTCCGTTGAAATGATTAATAAAAGTCATAAACTGCAGGAAAGATCAAGCAAGAGAAAAGTGAGAAAAAATACAAATTAACAATATGAGGAAATCTTATACAGTGCTGGTAGTAATGTAAGTGTGTGGAAACACTTTAAAACATTTTTTGACAATATCTACTAAGGTAATCATGACTTATGATCTGGCAATTTGATTCTATATATTGATTTACCATGCTGTAAATTTGAGTGACTTGAACAAATGCATCTGCAATTAGAAGGGTAGACAGAGAACCATATGCGGTCTTAGAAGGAAGAGTAAGTAGAATAAGCACGTGGCTCATACTGCTAGAACACCTGATCTTGCTTGCAATAAATATCAAAGACAGATGAGCAAATTAAGCTCACAGAGGTAGAACTGAATTATCCTTGTACTTAAGTGAGTTTGTATACCCATTTCAGAGTCAGAAACTAAAAACCGTAAGGCCATTCTTCTTACCAACATGTACTCACTTGGATAAGATCCATGGAAAATGAATCTCAGCAAACTGGACAAGTTCAGCATTATGGAAAGTCTAAAGTGCCAGAATGCTACCTGCAGTTCTCACCATTCTAATGTGAAAATCTCTCAAAATAAATCCAGACCTGAATTAAATTCTAGCTTGTTTATTTGGTTGAATTGAATGGAGAATCCGAGGAAGGTATATTTGCATGGGGAAAAGAACCAGCTGGGAAGAGAACTAATCCTATGCAAGGAAGGAGCCCTTATGAATGTCTTAATAAAGCAACAAATCTTTTGCAGCTGGAAGGAAAGAAATGAATTTTAGTAAAAGAACTGTTTCTGCTTCATCTTATGGTTTAAGTGCAACTGTGGTGCAGTGAAATCATATTCCATGTGTTATCTCATAAAGTCATTAAAAGATTGCAACACTGGGGATGGATGAAATAAATAAGACTAATGAAAACAAAACATTAAAAGAAGTATAAAGCAGGTTTGGGAAATACAATGCTAAAAGTTCTTGGGATTTCAATTACAAAGGATGTATGTATCCAAATCAGTAGTACCACTGGCAGTCCTCTGGGATATTTAGAGAAAAGTGTTGGCCACTGGGCATGCCATTAAGGGTGTTTCAAGCTTCTTCCTCCTTTTGAGGAAAAATTGAAGTCAGAACATTACCTTGCTCCTCTGAAGAAAGCTCCAGCCCAGCTCCAGATCTGGCAAGGGTGAAAATCACTAGCATTTCTATCTCCCTCTTCTCACCAAAGGTGACCCTAGGTGCTGAGAGAACAAAACACCTGAGCACCTTTTAGTAATTTACTTTTAAGAGTAGAACTACTATTGCTGATACTAGAAAAGAAATCCAGTACAGTGGTTAAAAATGAATTTCAAAGTCAGAGAGCCTGGATACCATCTCTTACTAGCCACACTATTGAACTTCTCTGCAGAAGGAACATAAGTTCTCTGAGATCGTAAATGCATCTCTAGTCGCAAGATGAGAAACTACAATCACATATATTTACTTCATGCCAGAAACTGAGCAAGGTGCTTCCTATAGTTTAATCAAGGTCAGACAGCTATGCTCTCACTAATAGGTTTTTCTGATTCCAGAACTTGAAATCCTGGCTACTACAACACACCCTGGTCCATCACACCTGTCATGACCGCCTGAATATCTACATGTGAGAATATATTTTAATCACTGTGACCCTAACACATGAGCTAGATTAAAATGTGCAAGCATGAAATTAAGAAAAACCTGTCATCCTCCTATGATATATTCCCAGGACCTCGAAAAAAGAGAGTTGGAGAAAACAGCTGTAGCTCAGTTTTCTTTGTGGTGGGCCCAATTCAGTAACATAGCTGATTTTAAAGTAAAAGTATCAGACAACGAAGTAAAAGGGAGTATTTTGTGCATTTTCAGAAGAAGCAGGTAGTTTAAGAGATATTTATTAAAATCAAAATATTCTGGGAAATTTGATGAGTTAGCTATTGAGAAAAGGACTATTTGAAACTAACAACGTTTTGAAATATTTAGGATACGCTGTAACCAAGTCTATAGGCTTCTCTTAGGTATTGAAGAGAACACTTGATTAGCCTAGAGGTGTCTAAATCAGCCCACTCAATAGATGCCTAAAAATGGACATAGGTTTGAGGGAGAGGATGAGGGATGACAAGAGTGAGATCGAGGCAGAAAGTCACATGGAACTACGTCACCCACAGGTAGTTTTGATCTCGAATCTTTCCTTTAGGCCCCATCCAAAACTCTGAAGTTCTTCCAGTCTGATGATTTCCAACACTCTGGGACTTAAATAGAGTGCTTGTGTAATGTGAATGTTCACCAGCAGGTTAAGGTATTCCTTTAATGCACCCTAGTAACGGTGAACTTCTAAATTTCCAACAAAATAATACAGTAGTAGGTAACATTTCTTTAACGATACATTTATAATGCAATATATTTGTAAAACATTTTATGCTTTAATTCATACATTGAGCAAAACAAGTTCAATATACAATTTTTTGGCAGATATTTTTACAGAACTCGGACATTGTCCTACAAAGCTAGAAAATAAATACATAATAATATAAATAGAAACAAAATAAAAATTACTAGCAAATAGATAATCTTGTTTACTAAATTATGAGTGTGGACTTTATGTATAACTTAGTCATATTTTCAGCTAATA
>NW_025793595.1:0-6546 GCF_021613505.1 Equus quagga | reverse complement strand
CCCGATGAAGAGCAGTCTGCTCCCCCATCGCTGGGATGGGGCCTTTCTGAGTTTGCAAAGGCACACGGAAAGCACTCTGGCAGGGAGTGTGGGATTCCATCCAGCTGGTCGTGGGGAGGGTCCTTGGAGTAGCCAAGGAGGGGTCTCCGGGGCCGCGGAGGGGCCCCAGGCCCACTCAGCTACCAGGGATGCTTCTGGTTGGAGTTCATTCGAGAACACCGTATATTAAGCACCTGTGACATGCAGGAGCTTTAGAGACACTTGGCACAACGCAGTGAATGAAGCAGACACAGCCCCTGGACCCCCGCCCCCCCCCCCCCAGCAGCCTGAGACTCAGATAGTCACACACCATATCATCCACAGATCCTACCCCCCGCCTGTCCCAGGGGATGCCCTCCTATGCTCCTTTACGACTGGAGGCCTCTTCCCACGTTCTCATGCATGATGGACCCCAGTGCCAACTAAAGACCTGAGTGTTCTTCGAGTGCCAGACGAGGGCCTCCTGTCTCCACAGAACAGGGTTGGGGGAGAACAAGAGGACAGAGGACTGTGGCTGGGGCGGGCCCGGCACAACTCTGATCTCACTCATCTTTTGATTCCTCTGGGAGGGCTGAGGTCTGATGGCTTCTACTCCAAGGGGACAGGAGTGAAAGAGAGCTGTGGGTGGGGTCCCAGAGCCCCTGGGAACCAGAGGGGAGGCTGGCTTGAGCTGTTCCCTAGCGACCCATCCCCACCACAGTCCCGCCTCCCTCCGCTTCCCCTTCTCCATATCCACCCCTTCTGACCACCACCAGCAGGCCCAGAAGAGGAGGGGTGTTAGCGAGCCGCTCACACATCGGCCTCAGTCCTCAGTCCACTTGCACAAGGGCGTGGAGGGCTGGGCTGGACTGTGTCCAGGCTCTTTGCGAGAAGAGTGGCAGTGGGAAGAAGAGACTCACACAAACCCCGTGTTCCACCTGCTGGATGAGCAGGCCTGCCACTGCCAGGATGGCCACACAGGAGTCAGCGCCGGGGTGGGATTCCCCCCCTGGTGGAAAGGGGCAGGCATAGGGCCCAGACCCAAAGCAGGGTGCCTTGGGAGGACAGTGTGGAAGTGACGGCCAGGCCTCTGGCTCTGCGGCCCAACTGCTTCCACCCAGTACCACGTCTTCTATGGTGGGAACCTGGCTGGACCCAATGCAGGATTTCTGGGAGCCCACGCCCTTTCCCTCTTTCAGGATGCGGCTGGCCTCACCGCGTGTCATCTGGCCTGGGTCGCACCTGGGAGGCCCTGCCTACCTTCCCCAGGTCCAGCTGCAACATCTGGGGCCCAGGAGGGCAGAGCTGGAAGGTGAGGGGACTGCAGTCTGGGAAGACTGTCTGCGGTGGGGTTCATGGGCTGGGGTTCCCTTCAAGACAGCGGAGTCTCTCCTGTCTTGTAAAGTCGGGTACGTAGGTGAAACTTTCTCTTTCTCCTGCTGCAGCGCCAGTTCCAGAGCTCCTGCCGGCTCTAGAGCCAGAGCAAGGGCCAGCTCCGGGGCCAGAGGCAGCTCCAGCTGTAGTTCCACCGTCCGCGCCGGAGCTGGAGGCAGCCTCACCACCGGCAGCCTCACCTCCAGCAGCCTCACCTCCATCGGCCTCTCCAGGGCCGGAGCGAGGGCCATCAGCTTCAGCCCCAGTGCCAGCTTCTGAGCTGGAGCAAGATGCGCCATTGACTTTTGGACGAACTCTGCCTCCAGCTGCCGAAGTCACCGCAGAAGTGAGCGCCGAGCTGAGAGAGGAGAGGCCTAAGCTGCTGGACTTCCCTCCGAAGCTGGTGGCCGAGCAGCTGACGCGGATGGATGCGGTGAGCAGCGGGGCTCTTGGGCTAGGTGGGGCCCGCCTTGGTGGGCCATCAGCTGCCCCAGACCTCCTGTTCCCTCAGCCGCAATCCAACGATGTGGGTGCAAGTCACAGCTCCCCCACTTACCCACCGGGTGACCTGGGCCACCTTCTGGCCCCCAAGTCTTGCTGTCCCCACATGGACAGTAGAGAGCACACTAAGGGCACCTGCTGGGCAGAGTGGCTGTGCAGATGGAGGAGGTCGAACAGAGAGGAAGCGGGGCAGAGAATAGCCCTCTGGTGGGGGAGGGAAGCTCACTGGAGTGCTGCCAAGTCCTGGGTCACTCACCCATCGGCCCAGGAGGCCTCAACAGCCTCCGTACTTATTAGACACCTAGTGCGTCCTTACCTACACGGAAGACAGGCAAACAAAGCCCACGGTTGTTGCTGCCTCGGGGGAACGTGCATCTGAAAGGGGAGTGGGACCAGAGGGTGATGGGAACGGGTGGAAGATGCCCCTTGAGATGGGCAGGTGTGAGCCGTGTTCTGGTGCTTGGGGGAAGCAAGACTGGGCTGCGAGCCAATGGGACTTCTCTTCCCCGCCCCTATTGGGTCCTCGGTCATCCTGCGCTGGGCGGCCTCAGTGGACACAGACAAAACCCAGAGACTCCCAGAAGCTTCAGGCCACCTCCTCAGGTTCCTGAGCTGCAGCTGACCAGTGCCTCCTGCCTGGGGCTGCGGGGGCCTGCAGACTCTGAGCTCGGGTGTGGCAGGGTCAGGTGACAGTCCCCATCCTCCCCAGGAGCTGTTCAAGAAGGTGGAGCCCCGCCACTGCCTGGGTTTTGTGTGGTGCCAGCGGCCCAATGGGAGCAAGGAGTACCTGGCTCCCACCGTTGGGGCCACTATCAACCAGTTTCTTCACGTGTCCGGCTGTGTCATCACGACGTGCCTTGGGGATCTCAGCATGACGGCCCAGGCCAGGGCCAGAGTCGTCGAGCTGTGGATTCAGGTGGCCAAGGTAAGTAGTGGCAGGGCCCAGGGAGCCCCTCCCTGGAGTCAGGGGGACTGCCCCTTCTCCTCTCGCAGCTTTCAGCCTTGAAGTCGGTGGCCTGGGCCTCGGCAAAGTCCTAGGCCCCTTGCTGCCAAGGGCCTGCTGACCTTGAGTGCTGGTCCCAGTGGTGGGAAGCTCCCTTCCCGCCCTGGGTTGAGCTAAAATCTTCCTGCCCGCGAGCGTTACTCATCAGCTCCCAGGTGTGCCCTCCCTCGCTTCCCTGGGCATCTGCCTCATCCAGGACAGCAGAAGCCCATGAGGGGACAGAAGCCAGAGGAAGCAGGGCTCCAGCCCGCCGTCGCAGCTCATTCCCTTCCCTTCCTCAGGAGTGCCGAGTCCTTGGAAATTATGCGTCCCTGAGTGCCATCGTGTCTGCTCTGCAGAGCCCCTCCATCAGCCGTCTGCAAAAGACATGGGGACGAGTTGCCAGGTGGGTAGGCCGTGCTCCATCCAAGCACCACCAGGGCGGACCAGACATCCCCCGTACGACTGCCATGGACCCCTCATTCAGCTAGGACCATCTGGGAGGCAGCGGACCCTAGGGATGGGGACTGGCCTCCTTTCTCGGGTCTCTGAGACTCTCTGAGACCCTAGGCAGTGGTTCTGCTTCAGGAGTCAGGTTCCCCCCTTGGCACATCCTGGACTGAGCCACACCGGAGATTTCCAAGGGTGTACTTCGCAGCAACGGAGCCCTCATCGGCAACCAACACTGTTAGAAACAATGTGCTCAGTCGGAGTGGGAATGGAGGCCCCAGGTGACCACAGGAGAGCCTCCACCCGAGTCCCACGGTGACCTCAGAGCTCCGAAGAACCCAGGGAAAACCCTCGTCCAGGCCCCAGGCCCTTTGAACCTTCCGGGTTCTCAACAAAAGGCATTTCGCCTTCAACCGCCCCGGGTTTTCTTTCCTTCTTTCCTCTCCCCTCAGGAAGAGCTCTCGAAAATTGAAGAGGTTCATCAAAGACCAGTGGGTGAGCAGGAGGCAGCTGGTGAAGGTAAGACGGAGGCTGCGCATCTGGAAGGAGGGGGAGCGAGAGGGGAGGGGACCCGGCAGGATGAGCTTTGGTTCTCCTGTCACGTGAAGTTGGTCAGGAAAAGATGGACAGGAAGAGGGATGTGCTAGCTCCATGGGCAGGTGGGGGCAGTTTGGGACAGGAGGCCAGGGGCATGGGATAGAATGGTGCGGGCTGGACTGTTCCAGGAGGCTGAGGACCTGGCAGAAGGTGCCGGTGTCTGGCTTCCATGCTGCTCCATCAGCTGCCCTTCATCTTCCTCCTGGCCACTGGCTGGAGCGAGTGGGCAGGCTTCCTCTCTTCCGAAGGCAGCCCAGTCTGTGCTCAGGAAGCCAGGGCCCCACTGCTCCTTCTGTCTTCACTGTGCCTCGCAAGAAGGGCACCCTGCCTGCCTGAGGGATGGGCACTGCCGGATCCCACGGGCCGGGGGCACTCAGGGGCTTCCCAGCCTTGGGACGGACACTGGACCTGGGACAGATCTGTGTCCCCTCTGTGACTCCCCACTCTGGCCCCTAAAGTGGGCGCTGCAGACAGTCCCAGTGGGATGCTCACCCAGGTCCTTGTTGGCGATGACATGTGCCCCGGAGGGCAAGGGCAAGTGCCCAGGGAACTGACGGCTTCTTCAGGGATCCTTCCTGCCCAGACGTCAGAAGTTTCCTCGTAAAACAGAAAGCAAATGCCACCCCGCAGTGCCCTGGTCGCCCCCTCCCCTGCGAGTCAGACGTGGCATTCGGGGTCCCCATCCTGAGCGGATGAAGAAAGAATTCTGTGCGGGGGAACTCCCTGAGGGGATCCTAGGGAGCTGAGGGCTTTAGCAAGGCCTTGGCCTCGGCCTGGGATCAGAGACTCCTGGGGGTTGGGGCTGGCAGAAGCCACTTGACCAGGCCTCCTGAGACACCTCATCTCCCTCCATCCATGGCTCGGCCCAGCTGGGGGCCCGAACACAGCCTGAGACTCCCGAGGACAGCACTGTGGTCAGCGGCTGGGCAGAGGGTGGTGTGAAGGCAGAGGAGACAGGGCCTGTGGCTGGGAGGGGGAGCAGCCTCTCCTCTGGGGCCCCCTGAGCAAGTCCCTGCCCCTCTGTGGGCCTTGGTCTCCTCATCTGGGAGCCAGAGGGAGATGAGCCGCGGCGCAGGCCTCACAGTGGGTGACGAGGTTCAAGGGTGGGGAGGAATGTGGGGAGCTTGGACCTGGCTCCAAAGGCAGGCTTGAGCGGAGAGCAGTGATGACGGTCAGATGACGCTTGGGCCTCAGGAGACTGTGGGAGGCAGACAGAGTTCCTCAAACTTTCCGGACGAGGTAACAGGTTCAGGGAGGCCTGGGCGGGCCCAAGGTCACACAGGAGTGAGTGTTGGAGTTGGGATGGCTCTGGAATCAGAGCACCCTGGAGGTGGGAGCCGCAGGGGCACCAGGTGACTGGGGCCACATGTCCAGGGTCCCCGATCTGGGAGGGGTCTGGGAGGACTCTTGGAGGGCAGCATCGGCTCACTGGCCCTGTCAACACCCTGGCAGGAGGCGACCTCTATGTTGACCAGCCTGGAGACGGGCCCCATAGGTGCCCAGAAGGTAAGGGTGCCTGTGGAGGAGGGGCCCAGGAGTCGCAGGAGAGGGGACTCCCCTTCCTATCCGGAGGTCTCTACCAGCAGAGAGGGAGCCTTTCTCCTCCAGCCCTGCTCCTGGTGCCACAGACCTGAAATGCCTGCATTGGAAGTGACCAGGAGGAGGCCTGGAACGGATGGGCGCACAACGGATTTGGGACAGGGAGGGGTGGGAACCATGTACCCTGGGTTTTGCCAGAGCCGGCTGCTGGGAGGTGCCTGGAGGAGTTTGGGGTTCCTGGAGGAGAGAAGAGGAGGAAACTGGGGGGAGGCCGCCTAGGTGGGTAGCTTGGGCTGGGCAGGAGGCTGGGGTGAGGAGTGGAGGAGAGGTCTTTGACGGCTCCTGAGAGCGGGATCTCATCACCATCTCCACCCCGCTGGCACAGGGGCTCGTCCCCTTCCTTGGCACATTCCTCAATTACCTGCTGCTGCTGGACACCAACATGGAGGATTACCTGGAGGTGAGTGAGCCTGGAGGTGGGGCTGGGGATCAGGATTCGGAGATTTGGGAGGAGAGACTTGCACTGAGGCCTGAGCTCGCAACCCTTGGCAAAGTCCTCTCGTGAGGGCCTCACAGCCACCCCGGGAGCTGGGTGTCATGCCCATCTCAGTGATGAGTGAATATAGGATCCAGGTGAGCCGCCAGTCCAGGCTGCCTGACTGCGGAGCTGCTGGAGGGTGTGTCTGAGCTGGACTCAGCCTCTCCCTCAGGCCCCGCCCCTGCAGGGAGTGAAGCCAGGCCCCTCCAAGGCAGGAAGCACACGAGTGGCTGAGCATCCCTTGCTGCCCAAGGCCTCAGTCTGTCTGTCTGTCAGAGAGGGCTGTCTTAGAATGTCCCTGAGCCATAGCCCCGTGGCCTCCTTGCTCTGGAGCTCAGAGTCTTGCCCGGGACCCATTCCCGTTTCTGGTAGCGCCTGCTCCCTGGTCGACCCTGCTGGTAGTGCAACCTGAGACAGGGTGGAGATGGGAGCTAGCTATGGGCTAAGGGGGCTGTTGCTCATGGACTTTGGCTCTCTGCCTTCCAGGGAAATGAGATCAATTACAAGAAAAGGAGTGAGGTGAGCAGCTGTGGCCTCCCCGTGCGGA
>NW_025793594.1:2998-13927 GCF_021613505.1 Equus quagga | reverse complement strand
CAAATCTAGGAGTTGGGCAGCCCTTTGCTCCAGGAACCCTTGTGCAAATTTAACACTCTTTCTTCTATATTCCTATCATCATCTTTTCCAAATGAAAATAGAATATTGCCTTTGTTATTTTTAATGCCCAGACCCCAGCACAGAGCCCGATGCACAGCACCTCCTCAGTAGTGTTTGCTGAGTGAAAATAGGGATCCCTGTGGAGAGTCATAAAATTTTTGAACCTTACATTTGAAGTATCACTATCCTCCTCGATTTGAATCAAACTGCCCTCCTGTACCTGAGTGCCGTTTCCATTGTGGGGAATCATTGATGGTAAAGATCAAAGATGATCACAGCGCAGCCTGGGAACTCATCACCAGAAGAGGAAGGCAGGAGCATCCATTGGGTGGAGATGAAAATGCTCTTGGTTTTGTTGCTCTGGGTGCCTTAGGAGCCTCCTTTCTCCTCCTCCACAAGATGCTGACTTTTAAAGCTACAGCTCAGCTCTTCATCTTGGGATGCACGTGGTGTCTGGGAATCCTGCAGGTTCGTCCAGCTGCCCACGTCATGGCCCACCTCTTCACCATCATCAACAGCCTGCAGGGCGTCTTCATCTTCCTGGTGTACTGCCTCCTCAGCCAGCAGGTACCACTATCCAACTGCCGCCCAGGGCTCTTCCCATCCTCACCTCTCTCAGTGAGCTGATCCAGAGTATGCTTTTCTTCTGCAGGTTCGGAAACAATATGGGAAATGGTTCAAAAGGGTCAGGAAACCCACAGCTGATTCTGAGACTTTCACGCTTTCCATCAGGGCCGTGCCTGATGCCTCCTAACCCTTCATGGTATGATCATGCGTTGCTCCCAGAATATTTCACCAACTGATCTGCTCGAGCAGCACGTGCCTATCACACTGGACAACCTGGGGACACAGCAGGTGATGCTGTAGGCTGGCTCTGGCTCACCTTTGGCTCACTCCTGGACTCGTTAACCATTAGCCATGGTCTCATGTCAAAAGTTTATTTAAAAAACATATTTTGCTCTTACTGCTTAGGGAACGGTGTTCGCTTGACTTTTTACATTTTTTTGTTTTAATTAAATTCATAATAGTTTACATCAATGTGACATTTCAGTTGTACATTATTCCTTGTCTGTCACCACATAAGTGCCTCCCTTCACCCCCTGCACCTACCCCCCGACCCTCCTTCCCCTGGTAACCACTGAACTGTTTTCTTTGTCAATGTGTTTGTTTATATTCCACATATGGCTGTTATCATCTGGTGTTTGTCTTTCTTAGCCTGGATTATTTCGCTTAGCATAATACCCTCCAGGTCCATCCATGTTGTTGCATATGGGACCATTTTGTGGTTTTTTACAGCTGAGTAGTATTCCATTGTGTATATATACCATATCTACTTTATTCAATCATCAGTTGATGGGCACTTAGGTTGCTTCCACGTCTTGGCTATTGGAAATAATGCTGCAATGAACAATGAACATTGGGGTGCATGGGACTTTTGGAATTGCTGACTTCAAGCTCTTTGGATAGATACCCAGTAGTGGGATAGCTGGGTTGTATGGTAGTTCTATTTTTAATTTTTTGAGGACTCTCCATACTGTTTTCCATAGTGGCTGCACCAGTTTGCATTCCCAGCAGCAGTGTAGGAGGGATCCTTTTTCTCCACAACCTCTCCAACATTTGTTACTATTTGTTTTGGTTATTTTTGTCATTCTAATTGGTGTAAGGTGATATCTTAGTATAGTTTTGATTTGCATTTCCCTGATGATCAGCGATGATGAACATCTTTTCATGTGCCTATTGGCCATCCGTATATCGTCTTTGGACAAATGTCTGTTCATGTCTCCTGCCCATTTTTTGATCAGGTTGTTTGATTTTTTGTTGTTGAGTTGTGTGAGTTCTTTATATATTATGGAGATTAACCCTTTGTCAGATGTATGACTTGCAAATATTTTTTCCCAGTTAGTGGGCTGCTTTTTTGTTTCAATCCTGTTTTCATTTGCCTTGAAGACGCTCTTTAGTCTGATGAAGTCCCATTTGTTTATTCTTTCTATTGCTTCCCTTGTCTGAGAAGACATGGTGTCCAAAAAGATCCTTTTAATACTGATGTCAAAGAGTGTACTGCCTGTATTTTCTTCTAGAAGCCTTCTGGTTTCAGGTCTTAGCTTTAGGTCTTTGATTCATTTTGAGTTTATTTTGGTGAATGGTGAAAAAGAATGGTCAATTTTCATTCTTTTACATGTGGCTTTACAGTTTTCCCAGCACCGTTTGTTGAAAAGACTTTCTTTTCTCCCTTGTATGCCCTCAGCTCCTTTGTTGAAGATTAGCTGTCCATAGACGTGTGGTTTTATTTCTTGGCTTTCAATTCTGTTCCATTGATCTGTGCACCTGTTTTTGTACCAGGACCATGCTGTTTTGATTACAGTAGCTTTGTAGAATGTTTTGAAGTCAGGGATTGTGATGCCTCCAGCTGTGTTCTTTTTTCTCAGGATTACTTTAGCAATTCGGGGTCTTTTGTTGCCCCATATGAATTTTAGGATTCTTTGTTCTATTTCTGTAAAGAATGTCATTGGGATTCTGATTGGGATGGTGTTGAATCTGTAGATTGCTTTAGGTAGTATGGACATTCTAACTATGTTTATTATTCCAATCCAAGTACAAGGAATGTCTTTTCATCTTTTTATGTCGTCATCCATTTCTTTCAGAAAAGACGTAGTTTTCGTTGTATAGGTCTTTCACTTCCTTAGTTAAATTCACCCCGAGGTATTTTATTCTTGTTGTTGCGATTGTGAATGGTATTGTGTTCTTGAGTTCTTTTTCTGTTAGTTCGTTATTGAAGTATAGAAATGCTACTGATTCATGTAAATTGATCTTATACCCTGCAACTTTGCTGTAGTTGTTCATTATTTCTAAAAGTTTTCCAATGGATTCTTTGGGGTTTTATATATATTACACCACGTTCTCTGCAAACAGCGAGAGTTTCACTTCTTCCCTCCCTATTTGGATTCCTTTTATTCCTTTCTCTTGCCTAATTGCTCTGGCCAGGACCTCCAGTACTATGTTAAATAAGAGTGGTGATAGAGGGCATCCTTGTCTAGTTCTTGTTCTCAGTGGGATGGCGCTCGGTTTTTCCCCATTGAGGATGATGGTGGCTGTGGGTTTGTCATATATGGCCTTTATTATGTTGAGGTAATTCCCTTCTATCCCCATTTTGTTAAGAGTTTTTATCATAAATGGCTGTCGGATCTTGTCAAATGCTTTCTCTGCATCTAGTGAGATGATCACGTGGTTTTTATTCCTCAATTTGTTGATGTGGTGTATCACATTGATTGATTTGCGGATGTTGAACCATCCCTGTGTCCCTGGTATGAATCCCACTTGATCATGATGTATGATCCTTTTGATGAATTGATGAATTCAGGTTGCCAAAATTTTATTGAGAATTTTTGCATCTATGTTCATCAGCAATATTTGCCTGTAGTTCTCCTTTTTCATGCTGTCCTTGTCAGGCTTTGATATCAGAGTGATGTTGGCCTCGTAGAATGTGTTGCTAAGTATTCCATCCTCCCTAATTTTTTGGAATAGCTTGAAAAGAATAGGTATTAAATCATCTCTGAAAGTTTGGTAGAATTCCCCAGGAAAGCCATCTGGTGTTGGGGTTTTATTCATTGGGATGCTTTTGATTGCTGTTTCAATCTCTTTCCTTGTGATTGGTCTGTTCAAATTGTCTGCTTCTTCTCGACTAAGCTTTGGGAGATTGTAGGAATCCAAGCATTTATCCATTTCCTCTAGGTTATCCATTTTGTTGGCATATAGTTTTTTGTAGTATTCTCTTATATCCGTTGTATTTCTGCGGAGTCTGTTGTTATTTCTCCTCTGTCATTACTGATTTTGTTTATTTGAGCTTCCCTCTTTTTTATTTGTAAGTCTGGCTGGGGGTTTATCAATTTTATTTTCTCCAAGAACCAGCTCTTTGTTTCATTGATCCTTTCTACTCCCTTTTTTGTTTCAATAACATTTATTTCTGCTCTGATTTTTTATTATTTCTCTCCTTCTGCTGACTTTGGGCTTTGTGTGTTCTTCTTTCTCTAATACAGTTAGGTGTAGATTAAAATTGCTTACTTGGGATTTTTCTTGTTTGTTAAGGTGAACCTGATAAATGAAACCAAGAGCTGGTTCTTTGAAAAAATAAACAAAATTGGCAAACCCTTAGCTAGACTCACCAAGAAAAAAGAGAGAAGGCTCAAATAAATAAAATCAGAAGTGAAAGAGGAGAAATTATAACAGCCACCTCAGAAATACAGAAGATAATAACAGAATACTATGAAAAGCTATATGCCAACAAATTGGACTATCTAGAAGAAATGGATAAATTCTTGGAAACATACAACCTTCCAAAACTGGATCAAGAAGAAGTAGAGAATTTGAATAGACCAATCACCAGCAAGGAGATCAAAACAGCAATAAAAAACCTCCCCAAAAATAAAAGTTCAGCACCAGATGGCATCCCTGGTGAATTCTACCAAACATTCACAGAAAACTTAATACCTATCCTTCTCAAACTGTCCCTAAAAATTGAAGAGAAGGGGAGGCCTCCTCCTAACTCATTCTATGAAGCCTACATTATCCTGATACCAAAACCAGAGAAGGACAACCAAAAAAAGAAAATTACAGGCCAATATTACTGATGAACATCGATGTAAAAATCCTCAACAAAATGCTAGCAAATTGAATACAACAATACATTAAAAAGACCATACATCATGATCAAGTGGTTTTCATTCCAGGGATTCAAGGATGGTTCAACATCTGCAAATCTATCACCATGATACACCACATTAACAAAATGAAGAATAAAAATCACATGATATTCTCAATAGATGCAGAGAAAGCATTTGACAAGATACAGCATCCATTTCTGATAAGGTGCACCTGTATTGCAATGAATTTCCCTCTTAATATGGTTTTTGCTGCATCCCATATAAGTTGCTATGGTATGTCTTCATTTTCATTTTTCTCCAGATAATTTTTGATTTCTCCTTTAATTTTTTCAATGATCCGTTTGTTGCTCAATAGCACGTTGTTTGGTCTCCACATCTTTGTCCTCTTCTCCACTTTTTTCTTGTATTTAATTTCTAGCTTCATAGCAGTGATCAGAAAAGACACTTGTTATTATTTCAATCTTCTTAAATTTATCAAGGATTGCCTTGTTTCCCAACATATGGTCTATCCTTGAGAATGTTCTGTGTGCACTTGAGAAGAATGTGTTTTCTGCTGTTTTTGGATAGAGTGTTCTATATACGTCTATTGAGTCCAACTGGTCTAGCTTTTCATTTAATTCCACTTTTTCTTTGTTGATTTTCTGTCTGGATGATCTGTCCTTTGATGTGAGTGGCGTGTTGAGGTCCCCTACTATTATTGTGTTATTTTTGATATCTTCTTTTAGGTTTGTTAGTAGTTGCTTTATGAACTTTTGTGCTCCTGTTTTGGGTGCATAGATATTTACAAGTGTTAGCTCTTCTTGATGGAATGTTCCTTTCATCATTATATACTGCCCCTCTTTGTCTTTCTTTACCTGTCTTATCTTGAAGTCTACTTTGTCTGATATAAGCATGGCAACACCTGCTTTCTTTTGTTTGCCATTAGCTTGGAGTATTGTCTCCCATCCCTTCACTCTGAGCCTGTGTTTGTCACTGGAGCTGAGATGTATTTCCTGGAGGCAACATATGGTTGGGTTTTGTTCTTTAATCCATCTCTCCACTCTGTGTCTTTTTATTGGAAAATTTCAATCCATTTACATTTAGGGTGATTATCAATGTATGAGGTCTTAATGCTGCCATTTAATCACTTGTTTTCCAGTTCTCCTGCATTTCCGTTCTTTCTCTTCCTCTGTGTTTCTGTCTACCAATTGAGTTATGTAGTTTTTTATGTTGGGTTTCTTTGTTTTCTCCTTATTTATTATTTGTGTCTCTGTTCTGCTTTTTTGTTTAGTGGTTACCATGAGGTTTGTATGCAAAATCTTGTGGATAAGAGTAGTCCATTTTCTGATGGCCTCTTATTTTCTTAGACTAAACCAATTCAGTCCCCTTCCTTTTCCCTCCTCTGTTGTTTTTGTCACATCTCATTCCATCTTGTGTTGTGAGTTTGTGGTTAAAATGGCAAGAGTATCTTTGTTTTTGATGTTTTCCTTCACTTATTTTTAATCTTATTCTCGAGTATTTGCTAACCTGTTCTGATGTATAGCTACAATTTTCTGATTTTGTCTACCTATTTGTTTCCTTACTCCATGCTTTGTAACCCCTTTCTCCCTTTTTCTTTTAGGTATGAGTGCCTTCCTGAGGATTCCTTGTAGGGGAGGTCTTGTGGCTATGAACTCTGTTAGCCTTTGTTTATCTGGGAAAGTTTTTATTTCTCCATCATATCTGAAGGATATTTTTGCTGGATAGAGTATTTTTGGCTGAACGTTTTTGTCCTTCAAAGATTTTAATATGTCATTCCAATCTCTCCTAGCCTGTAAGGTTTCTGCAGAGAAATCCACTGAAAGCCTGATAGGGGTCCCTTTGTAGGTTATTTTCTTCCGCCTTGCTGCCCTTAGTATTTTTTCTTTGTCATTCACTTTTGCCAGTTTCACTACAATATGCCTTGCAGTAGGTCTTTTTACATTGACATATTTAGGAGATATGGTAGCTTCTTCCACATGGATTTCCATCTCCTTCCCCAGGTTGTGGAAGTTCTCTGCTGTTATTTCTTTGACAAGCTTTCTTCTCCATTCTCCTTCTCTTTTCCCTCTTGAATACTTATAATTCTTCTGTTGCACTTCCTAATTAAGTTGGATATTTCTCAGAGACTTTCTTCATTTCTTTTTAGCCTTAGTTCTCTCTCTTCCTCTAACTGGAGCATTTCAACATGTCTATCCTTGATTATGGTGATTTGCTCCTCTATGATGTCTGCTTGAGCAGTCAGGGAATCCATATTTTGTTCTCTCCCATCCATTGTGTCTTTCATCTCCAACGTTTCTGATTGGTTCTTCTTTATAGTTTCAATATTCTTTGTGAAGTAGCTCCTGAACTTGTTGAATTGTTTCTCTATATTCTCTTTATCTCATTGAGTTTTTTGATGATAACTACTTTGAATTCTCTGTCATTTAGATTACATATTTCTGTGTCTTCAGGACTGATTTCTGGGTCCTTGTCATTTTCTCTCTAGTCTAGAGTTTTAATATAATTTTTTTTATATTGCTATAGGGTGTGGCTATTTTCTTCTGCATCCTGGTATTATTGATCACTGTTACTACCTATTGCCTCTGGGTAGGGGTCAAGAGCAGCATATTCTGAGCCCTCTGCATTCTGCAGGGATCCCAGATGCTGGAGTCAGGTGCTGGGCTTGTGGGGGGTGGAGGGGAACTTTCTTCTGCATGCTCTCAGGGTTTTCTCACTCTGCACTCGTTATCTGCACTCTCAGGGGTGTTGACTTGAGGAAGTCACCCTCGTGACAGTTTTCACTGTGGTAGAGGACTTCCCCCTAGGCTGTGAGGGCCCTTGGGGATGTTTGATGTTCCAAAAAATGGGCACCCCCTCCCCATTTCCTTCCCTCTGGGAGGCTGCACACAGACCTGGATCACAATCTTCTGGGGAGGAAGCAAAGTTTTCTCTTACCCTGTTCCACCTCCTCTGAGGGAGTCTCCAGCCTCTCTGCCTTCCATCATATGGCTTTGTGGATTTCTCAGATGTCTTTTGAGTTGTGTGCATGTTCTCTGTTGGAATATGAATGTCTTTTTCACTGTATCATGGAGAGGAGAGATCACTGGGAGAGCTCACTCTGCCATGATGTTGATGTCACTCAATCTTGACTTTTTTACATCAATGCTTCTACCTAATACCTACTATGTCTGTGCTTGGTTAACTAGATAAACAAGAATCAATGATCTAAAGTGGTGATGCATGCTCTAATCAGAGCCACATTATTCTATACTTTTTCTCTGCACCCACTTCTGTTTCATAGTCACTCGGCAGTACCACCAAAAAGGCAAAAGTGGAGGGAAATGACGTATACATTTATTAATTAAACACACATAAGTGTTAGCTGGCATTTTAAATTTTCTTAAAAAGACTGCCTGATATTTTCAGCACCTTCTACCCTCTGCAAAACCACAAGGGAAAGGAATCGCATGGGATAATTCATGGCAGTGATTACCAATTGGTAATCACCATTTACCAATCACCAATAAACCATTGGTAAGAACCAATACTTAGTGGCTTAAACTTAAAAAGCCCTTTTATCCATATTTTCTCACTTCTTCCATCTTCTTTTAAGCCTATTCAGTCGTCTTTACCATTTAAACGAGTCTACTATTCTACCAAGAAGTCCTTGTGCATTTCTCTTATTACCTATTTCACCCAGCACTAGTTCCACCACTGAATCTTCTGTCTCCACTCCCTTTCTCAGAAAATGTTCTCATCACCTATTTCACAGAGAAAATCAAAATCATTACGATGATACTTTGTAAATTTCATGCCATCCACCATACCCACCAAACATCAGCATGCATCCCCTCCACATTCTTGTGTCATTGACACAATTCCCTTCTCCTCTCTGAAGACAATGCTTCCACCTGCACTTTGGATCCCATCATTCCTGCCTTATCAATTATCCTTACATTATTGCTCACACATTCTCTCCCTCTCTCTTTCCCTTCCTCCTTCCCTCCTTCTTTTCTTCCCTCACCTTCTCAACAGTGTTCTTCCCATAGTCATGGAAACATGTGTGGTTCTCTTCTATCTTAGAAACATGTACAACTTGGCCCCCTTCTAGCTACCAGCCAAGAATTGACTTTTCTCTGTGTCTCCATTTCCTTGCCTTAAACTTACTCCCTAAATCCATGCAAATATGGCTTCCTTGCCCCATGATTCCACCAAAACATATATCTCTTAGACCTACAGTGATCTCCATGTCCATAAAAGCCCTCTCAGAAACTTCTGACACTATTTATCACTCCTTTCTCACAAAACTCCAACCTTATCCCCTCTATATTGTACTTACACCCCCTCAGTATCTTTCTTCCATTCCCTCTAGATTTTTCTCTCTGTCTCATTCATAGCTCTAGCCAATAGATTGCTTCCAGAACAATTTCAGTTCTCATTAATTCCTTTTCTCTTAAACAATAGCATCCATTCCTAAGATTCAGTCACATCTAGATGCAAATGATGGCCGTGTATGTTTCTCTAGCTCTGACCTTTCCTATGAGATCTAGAAGACTATCTCTGCTTACTTATTTGACATTGTTGATATCTCAAAGACACCTTCAACTCAGCCTTCCTATATAAGACTTGCGATCTTTATCCTAATCTCGTCCTTTCCCATGGTGTCTGTTTTTATGAATTGCACTACATCCATCCTATGGCACAAGTTTGGAAATTAAAAGTTACTCTCAACAATTATTTTATTTCTTTTCACAAACTATCTATTGTTCAATCCTGTTGTTCTCATCTTCTCAATACGTCCCTAATATGTCCAGCTTTCTCAATATCCATCACCTCCTCCTTGGCCAGGCTGCCATCTTTGCTCACCTGAACAACTGTACTATCCTCCCCACTGACCTGCCTTTTCTCTTCTTGTCACTTTCCAATGCATCCTGCGTGCAGAAGCCTGAGGGAGCTTTTCAAAACACAAATAGAATCATGTCACTCCTTTGTTAAACCCATTTCATGTAGGATCAAACCCCAAATCAATAATTCAATGAGAATTTGCTTGGGTTGTCTCCTGCTTACCTCTCCAGCTTCATATGCTACATAGTCACCATTATTCCAGCCACAAGGGACTTCTTTCAATTTTTAAAATTCACTGTGCCTCTTTGGAACAAAGGCTTTGCACATATTCTCTCTTCTTAAACATTATTTTGTCTTCCTTGATTCAAAAGCCTTCAGGTCTCAGCTCATGTATCAATTCTTCCAAGAAGCCTTCTCTGCCTCCTCAGAATAGGTCAGATTCTCGGGTTTTTCACTCTGGTAGTCACTCTGCCTTTCCTGCACAGCATCTGTCAGAGTCATTTCACTCTTGTTTTTCACTATCTGGTTAATGTCTGTCTTCCCTCCTGATTTGAGCTCCAGCAGGCACCATGTTGCTTTTCCTTCCTATTGCACATGCATCATTGCACACAGGACCAGGCCTGTAGAAATACTCAGTATTTAATTGCTGCATGAATGATCAAATTAATGAATAAACAAACTGCAGCTGCAGAAGAGGCAGGAACTGTCTGTTCGTCAATCTCTCTCCAGCGTCTAATATTCCCAAGTGCTCAAAATTGCCTACTGAGCAAATGAATGAACGAATGAACTACCTGACCATGATGGGGGTAAATATTGGAATAAACTATTGAGCAGTTTGTGGTCACTCTTTCTCTTGGGAATTTCAAGATAATCCTCTGCCTTAGTTATTGTTTTGTTATTAACCATCATGTCTACCTGTTAACACCCTAATATTTCCTTATTATCCAAGAGCTTTGTGTAGATCTTAGTTCCCAGACTGAAACAGATCTGGAATAAAATAGCAGCTCTACCAAGTGCTTTCTATGTGAACTTGGTCAAACTGATCAACATTTTAAATCCTCAGTTGCTCCCTTAATCTCTTGTCTACAAATGAGACAATTTTCTGAGTCTCGCCCAATCAGAACTAATTAATTGCTTCCATTTGCAGGCTTTCAAGTGAATCGTGCTTTGGTGGGAGGGGGATGACCATCCCCCCACAGTAAATGTTGATTCATCCAAGGATGCACAATGTAACTGAGCAGGAGCGAATGCAGCATCCCTCAGTACAGCTGATGTTGAACCCGTAAGGGAGGGTCCCACAGATCTGAGAGGCTGAATTCTCATTGTTCCACAGGCCTGTCCCACTCGGGGCTTGCACTCATTCAGGAAGAACATAGCAATAATCCAC
>NW_025793594.1:0-2501 GCF_021613505.1 Equus quagga | reverse complement strand
GTTTGACTCTGCTGCCTCCTCCTTTCCCTTATAAAAACCCTAGGCATTACATTGGCTCGCCTGGATAACCTTCCCATCTCTGTTTCTCAACTTGGTCCATTTCCATGTAAAGTAACATATTCATAGGTTTCAGAGATGAGGATGAGGGCATCTTTGGAGGATCATTATTCTGTCTATTTATTGTACATAGGTTTGGTTTTCCTATTGTAGAGCCATCAACATCTGCCTCATGGTATAGATAATTGAACAAATATTTACCCCCCTCTCACCAGACTAATCTTCCTCCTTCCCAGAGATGATATACATAGAGAATCAAAGAAACGTACACTTTCTGTGAGAAAAATGCAGCAATGACATCAGACAGCCAATGAAACCTTCTAAAATTCAAGAAATCTTGTTACTTATATCTACTATCTATGGGTAAAGGACCAAGGAAATTTACTGGTTAATGTAATTTTATCTTCTACAGTTTCCTAAAATTTGGTGTCTCCATTGTGTGAAGATGTAAAAGTGTCTCCCTCTCGTTTGTCATCTCTGCCATGGCTTCCTGCAGTTTCATTCAAGGGAAACAAAATATTTTCTCTTGTTCTCAGGTCTGAACAATTTCCTGGAGTACAGTACTGACAAAGTTTTTGAGTAAAGATAAGCAGGTGAAGTTGCCCATCTAAACACCAGAAATTACACTGAGCTTCCTGTATACTGAGGAATAAATAACCCACATTGCAGATGGAAAGAATAAGGGAACAAAAAGAATTTAATGCCTCTTCCTTTCTATCTTAGGTGAATAACTATAGATAATCTTTCCTGCATTTCATTCATTTCTCAGCTGCTGTCTTATATGACTCCATCTATGCAGAGGGATCAGGAAACACATTTAAAACAGATGGATAATTTTTTGGAGCAGACTTAATTGCTGTTATCTTCTGTAACTTGGGGATTAGGAAATGTAGGGAGATGGGACTTCTGAGAAAGACAAGGGTCTAGCAGAATGCAATCTGATACAGCCTTTTGATCTGACCCTGACAAATCCATCTGGCAAGGAAATTCTGTGATTAAGGCCTTCCTAATTTGTTTTTCAAAGGAGACTTTAGATCATCTCTAAAATATTATCTTTCCACGTGAATTGAAAAGATCTTTTGAACTGTTATTCTTTGAGCCATTAGGGGAAGTTAAAGAAGACTTTGTAGTGTGTTTCCAGAAACTCATCATCAGCAATGTGAATGGAGTCATGGTGGACATGCTCACGCTCGATTCCTGTGAAATCTAGAACTTTTCTGTGCCCCACAGTATGCTCAGAAAGCACTCCACACAGAAAAGGTCAGCTGAGGGCCAGTTCTTTGGTATCTTTGGGTTAAGCCCTTTTCTGAAGCCTCTCCTTGCTACAAACACTCTTCCAGATGCTGAAAGTCTATGAGCAGGAAAACCAGCCTGAAGGTATTTTCAAACCAACAACATCCAAAAGATAGGGAATGTTCACACCATAGTCTGGATTTTTAAATTTCTTTGTTCTGTTTTCTATAGGTTTAATTATTCACTCCTTCAAAAGTATTAATTAATCACCATGTCCAAGGCAGAGATCAGGAGAGAATGGGCCCTCCTTCATGGTGCTTTCATGTGAAAGGAGGTGATTTTACAGCCAGAGTTGACACTGAGGCTGAAAGATTCCTATAAACCAAGTCCTACAGCTAGACAATTGAAGTATGAACTATTTCACAGACTCTATCTCCTTTAATCCTTACGCAAAGCTGCAGATATTTTGAAAACTCAGATCATGATGTGTATACTTTAGGCTTTGTGGGCTAATGTAATAGTTAGGGTTCTCCAGAGAAATAGAACCAATAGGATACACAGAGACACACACAGACACACACAGATACATAAATATGAAATATGAAAAGACTTATTATGAGGCATTGACTCACTTGATAATGGAGGCTGAGAAGTCCCACAGTCTGGCACTGGCCATCTGGGAACCCAGGAAAGCCAGTGGTGTAGTTTGAAGGTCTAAGAGCCAGGGAGCCGTAGATTAACATCAGGGCATGAAAGCCTGAGATCCAGCAGCACCGAGGGCAGGAGACTGATGTCTCAGCTCCAGCACTCAGCCTGAGTCAATTCAACTTCCTCCATCTTTTATTCTATGCAGACCCTCAGTAGATCGGGTGATGCCTATCCTCACGGGACAGGGCCATCTGCTTCACACAGTCCACAAACTCAAATCCTAATCTCCTCTGGAAACACCTCACAGATACACCCTAAAATCACGCTTAACCAGCCATCTGGGCATCCTGCGCCCCAGGGAGGAGGACACAAAAATTAACCATCACAACCAGATAGCTACAGCAACAGCTCAGCTCTGCCATTGTAGCATGAAAATGGCTATAGACGCTCAAAATTGAATGCTCATGGATGTGTCTTCATAAAACTTTATCTATGGAGATATTATGGATGTTCTGGGGAGCTCCTCATCCGACAACAATTTATTCATTCACTCTTCAAATATT
>NW_025793593.1:2335-6223 GCF_021613505.1 Equus quagga | reverse complement strand
AGGCTGGAAGGCATGCCAAGCGAGGGATCAGGTGCAGAGGTGGGGGAAAGAGCAGGAGGCTCAGAGGAGGCTGAGGGTTGGGGTGTGTGGCAGCCTGGTGCCTGGGATGAGCAGGGTCTGGGTGAGGGCAATGGGGAGCAGTAACATCCAGGCTCTGAGACCAGGCCCAGGCAGTGTGGGCTCCTGAAGGCAGGGAGTGAAATGGCCAAATCAGCTGTTTGGAGGAGCCCCTGGACAATGGTGTGGAGAGTGACTGTGGTCTGGCGGATCCTGGAACCTGGAAACGTGGAGACTGGAGGCAGTGTCTGCACTTCAGAGGAGAGAAGATGGTGGTAGGAACCAGGGCAGGGGCGCTGGGGGAGGTCAGGGGGTGAGTCCCCAGGAGGAAGTAGGAGCAGGTGGGTGCTCCCCAGGCTGTGAGCTCAGGGCCCATGCAGCAGCACCCAGCAGCACAGCAGGCCAGGGGGCCCCGTGGGGACAGCCATGGGTATTCATGGGGGACTTGAACTCAGAGGCACAGAGCAGGAGAGGTCTGATCACGATAACTGGGGTCCCAGGGAGATGCGAGGACTGGGAGGAGAAGCAGCCTGGGATGCGAGTGTGCAGCTCTCCTCATCAAGGGGAGTGTCCTTGGAGGAGACGGAGCAGGAGCCACCAGGGAGGCAGGAGGGAACCCAGGAGAGTGGCATCAGGAGACTGGGGCAGGGGACAGTTTGAGGAGGAGAGAGTGTCACTAGAGCCTGCGTAGGTAAAGACAAGGCTTGAGAGTGGCCACGGGGTCCGGTGAGGGCAGAGCAGCCAGCAGAGGCCTTTAGTGAGAGAGAGTGAAGAAATGGGTCAACGAGTGTAGATGACCCTTCCTCAGGCTGGGTTGAGGAGGGGCCAGGGCAATAGGCCACATCTGGTGAGGGTTTTGGACATTTTTAGACTGAGAAAGGCAGTGGAGAAGAATCCAGGAGAGGAGACAGATGGAGACATACCGCTGACCTAGCTGAGGGCTGGGTCCAGAGAACAGCTTGATGTGGCCTTGAAAGTCTCTGTTAGAATGGCCTTGGTGGGTGAGGTTCTAGATGAGGGTGGTTGTTCTTATTCATTCACGAGCTATGAACTGAGTGCCTACTGGGGGCCAAGCAATGCCTAGAGGTGGAGATTTAGTAGTGAACACACAATATTGCCCTGATTGCTAAGAAGGCCCGTGGGGAGGGGAGAAGGATGTAGGATAGGCACCTGGTTCCCTTCCTTTCACAGAGGACTCAACCCTCTTAAGCAATCCTGGCTATGACACTCCTTGGTGGGGCCCAGGAGAGGCCAAGATCTTGTCAGGGAGATGGGGAAACCATTTCTTCACTTGCACATAAGGTAGACCTCGCCCACTGTCCTGCCTTCCTGTGAGGCAACAGCAGGGGCTGAGGGAAACCCGGACCACATGCTGGCAGGTGCGGTTTTGTGGGGTGGGGGAAGGCTGACTTGGGGACCATGGATACCCAGAGGGACAGTCACTCCCTGGGGCAGTGGTCACTATTGTTACTGCTACTGGGTGCTGATGGGGAGGTGGTGTGTGGAACACCCTATGGACGAATAACCCACTGCCCCATCAGGGCAGAGAAAGTCCCTCCTACCCTGGGCTCCTCCCTCCACCTGAGCCCCAGGTCTCAGGACTGGCTCTGCAATTTTTTAGAGTGGCGGTTCTCAAAATATTCTCCTTACCTGGAAGCTTGTCAGACATGCAAATTCTCAGTCCCCACCAGCCCTACTGACTCAGACTCTGTATTTTAACAAGCCCCCCCCCCCCCCCACAGGATTGGGACTCCTGTGGAAGTCAGAGAGCCACCAACTTAGAGTAACGAGCTTTCAGCCTGTGCTTCTGTCCCAGCTTTGCTGGATGGGCTGTGTGACATTGGGAAGCCCTTTGTCATCCCCAGGCCTCCTTTTCCTCACCTGTTGTGGGTGTAGGACATTAATTACATGCTCTGAAGGTCACAACTAGAGGGTGAGCTGGGCCCCAAGTCTCCTGGGGTGTCCCAGCAAGGGACGTGTCTAGGTGGGGAAGTTCTTGTCTTGCCCTGGGTCCAGCCACACGAGGAGTCTGTTTACTCCTGGTTCACAGCCGCAGCACGTCAAGACATTGGGCCGTCTTAGGCCTTTCCTGGGAATGATCGTTCTTCTTCGACCTGCACTCCTTCTAGCCTCCTAGCGTCTGCTTTGCCCTGGCTCAGGCTTCTGGACTCTGAAAAATAAATTCTTGTGAAAGCCGCTTCCTCCAGACTTCGATTTCGCTCGTCTTGCCTTCTCCTACTTTCTACCACCAACCAAGCTTAACTCTGGGAGGCTCTGTGTGTGTGTGCGTGTTAGTGTCTGTGCACAAAACAGAGAGATGGGATGGGTTGGGGCAGCTGTTCCATCCAGGCGGGCATGAGGTGAGGCAGCAGGGCCAAGAGTCCAGGACAGCGTCTCCATTCTCAGGGTCCCTTTCCATGTCCTTCACGTACCTCCCGCCTCCCTCTTGAACACCCAGTGGGACTTGAGATCCACTCCGTGTACAGGGGAGGTGGGGATGCTGTGGAGCTGGTCCTGCTCATACGCAGGTGGGAGTCAAGGATGCGGCCAGGCATTTTGTGAAATACTCAGAAATTCCGAGCAGTCCCTTGGCTGTCTGGGTTCTAAGATCAGCCTGCTGGTACAATGCCTGTAAACTTTCAATTCCCCTTGAAAATTTGAGCTCCAGAAAAGCCCACCGACTCTGGCTTTTCCTCTGGCATTGAGACACGTTATTATTTCTTCAGCAGGGTAGCAGATATAAGTTGTGGGCTTGTGTTTAGAGATTGAATGGAGCACAAACTTTGTACCATTAAAAATAAGAACCCTGCTCAGCGAGGTGAGGAGATGTGGCAAAGAAAGATGTGCAGAGTGACACACAGGCCACATTTCTGTGCCAGTGGGCATTTCAGACACTGTCCATGTTCTGCCCACTCACCATCGTTAGCTGACCTGAAGCACCTGTGGCTCTTTGCAGTGGGACAGACTGGAAGTACCTGGGGAGTTGGTACTCCAGGGAGCAGCCTCAACCAATGATAGGTCAGAGTTGGTGAGAAAATATCTTCCCTTCCTCACCCCTTGGGTGGACCCACTCCAAGATGTGTTACACCCCCTAGAGGTCCCCAGCTGGGTCGTGCCCCTCTTGCCCACAGCAAGGACCTGTCTGTGAACACGTCCCCTTCTGACCTCTGTTCCTGCCCTGTCTCACTCCTCCACGCTCCTGCTGGTGCTTTCTGTGATTGCCTCCCAAGTAACTACTTCCACTTGAATCCTTGTCTGAGGGCTGCTGCTGCGTCAACTTAAAGTAGGATGCAGACATCCCTCTCTGAGCAGGACAGAGCGCAGGACTCATGTCCCATTTACTCTCTTGTCTGTCATGCTTGCTTCTTCTTGATGAGTAGGTGCAGCTGATTTCAGGCAGGTTCGAGGAAACTAAGATGCTTCTCACTCTGTCATCACAAACCCAGGGGGCAGTGTAGTGTCAGCACGAGAGGATACAGGCTTCCCAGAGCCAATTGCTGAGTTTACAGGATCTTTTCGAACTGCTTGTTTAACTCTTGGTAGCTTGAAATTTGCCATGATAGGAGTATTTACACCATGGAAATTGGCAAATCTCCACATCAGCCCTCACCGCTGGCATGTCTCTGCCCATACTGAGAGAGGGATCGCTCAGCAGGCTGTATGGGCCTGTGCTGCTCCCATCGCCTAGCCTTTTGGATGTGGAATGCCATGTCCACTGCTAATGGCTCACAGCTGCCGGCCTCACAGCCTCCCCAGGAGATGCCTGGGGGTTACATTCCCTCTGCCTGCAGCCTGTGGAGAGTGACTGACTGATGAGGGGATGTCAAGCCC
>NW_025793593.1:0-2166 GCF_021613505.1 Equus quagga | reverse complement strand
TATGCCACTGAATTCCCACCTCAGGCTCTGCTTCTAGAGAGCCCAGCCTGTGATGGCCGTGGACTGAGGTGGGAGCTCTGCAGAGTCCGTCCAGCTCTTCCCAGGTGGGTGTAGGTGCCGGGACCTGGTGTGGAGACAAGCAGAGAAAAGCTAGAGATCTCCAGGGTACTGGTGCAGGGGTGGGGTAGGCATGGGGCAGTGCTGTAATCCAGGGCCATTGAGGATTTAAAAAGTTGTCAGAGTACATAGGAGGCCAATTGGCCCAGAGAGACAACCCATAAGGGTTTCCCACTGTCTGTGCCGATGTGAAGGCCACTAAGTTCAGTGGGGAGCAGCGTCAGTGAGTTGAGGACACTGAAGCCAACCACATGGACTATGGGAGAGACCAAGTGGCATGGAAGAGGCTAGGCAATGAGTGTGGACGAGGAGGGGCTTTTGCTGGCCCCAAGCCCCTGCTGTACCAGGGAGGGAGACTGGGTTTATCAGGCGAGGCCCTGTGGACCCTGCCCTCGACCTCCTCCTCTGAGGTATCCTGAGTTAATTTGCATTCCCCAGAAGGGACAGGACACTACTGCTCAGTCTCAAGGAGGCAAAGGAAAGGAAGTCTAAGGAGTCTAGAAGTCTGAGAGTAATTGCTCTTCTGTCTTTGTGGCCCTGGCCAGGTGTTTGACCTTTCCAGGCCTCAGTCTTCCTATCTGTAAATTGGGAACAACACAGCTTACTTTAAGGGATTGGTCTAATGCTTTGGTTGGATAAGGCAGGTAAAGGACCTCAAGAGGGGCTGAATCTGAATCAAAGAGGACGAGAGACTCAAAGTAGACACTAGTTAGTGAGCGTCACCCTATTACACAGTACTGAGGCTTACTTCTCAGAGCAGGGACAGGGAGAGACGTGTGGAATCATCCACACTACCAGACTTCCTGAGAGTACAGAACTGCCCATGGTCCTGACGCCCCTCCCCACTAGCCCTCTTCCACATGGCCATTAAAAGCACCTGGCATGGCAGGGCGGGGGATCCTCCAGAGGTCCTCTTTCTGACTGGGTGATGGGTGAGCCAGTCAGATCCCAAAAGTCCTGTTCCCTGTCCCCCATGGGTCTCTAGCCTCAGCCTGAGGGTGGGGGACTGTCCTGGTTCCTGGCTTCCCACCAGCTGTCTTTGGTTCTTCTGTGTTCTACTCTGCATCTGTGTTGTCCTCATCCAGAGCAGGGCAGGATGCTGGCAGCGGAGACACAGGCTGCATCGTGACTGTCATGAGCCTTAGGCAGTTTTGCCTTCATGGGCTCCTTCATCGTAAAAAGTCTGATAACAAATTTTTTCACATTAAGGCCTATGAGGAAGCCATTCTGGTCATACCTGATTTGGCTTGAACATTACGTGAACTAAGGAAGCCTGACTTATGGCCTGTCAATCATACACTGTACATCTCCTTTCACCCTTAAGGAAAGGATGCATTCAATCATTGCCCTACAGTAAAGAACGTGCTCTTTGAAGATAAAAGTTAATGCCTCCCTTCTTGTGATGCCAGATGGATCTCCCTTCCCAGGGCACCAGGCTCATGTTGACCCGCTGTGTACGTGCTAATCTGTTATCAAAATACGTCTTGAAACCTTGAGAAAAAGAAAATGCATCCCTGTCATCCTTGATGTGTGTTCTCTGTTCTGAAATGGTCTGCACTGTGCTAAAAACCCTGCTGCTCTGAGTGCTTCCTTCCTTGGAGAAGACTGCACTTCCCAGCTAGTGTTCCGTTTGCCTCGAATAAAACCTCTGTCTTATTATAGGATGATTATTGATTATTTGCATCAACAAGTATTAAAAATTATATTTTACAATCACGCAGGTATAAAGATGAACATAATCCAGGCTGGATTTAATATTATGTATTTATTGCTAGTATAGTTATTTTTATCTTCTGATTTTAAGAGAAATTAAAACATTTTTGTTGTTCCTTGAAAGTATCATGGCCCCCAGGCGCCGTACCTACCGTGCCTAATGGAGAAACGGGCCCTGGGGAGACGGTGTTCCTGTAGCAGCGCGGGCACCCTGGCAGGCAAGTGCCTGGCGCTGTCTGGGGACGCTGGGCACCTGCTGGTGCTGCTCTACATTTCCCCCACTGGCCATCTGTGGGTCCTGCAGGGCGCAGGAGGGCTAATGGGGCCAGGGAGGCC
>NW_025793592.1:1834-35307 GCF_021613505.1 Equus quagga | reverse complement strand
CCATTTTCCACACTGATTTTTGTCAAGGAATATAGAATTTATGACTGTAGAGGAGCTCCCTAATTGTCACCCTAATTCTGAGAGTTGAATTAATACGCCTCTGAGCTGGTTATGGGGAATCAGGCCACGTGGACCATCTCTGCTCAGTAGAGGAGGTGAATTCTTTGGGATTTGTTTTGGGTTTACCATCAATTAGTTTCTTATTGTCAGCCTGGAATATTAAGAAGAAAATTTTCCAAGTTGACTTTTCTGTTTTAACTTTGAAGTAGGCAAATGACAAATAGCTCAGTTTTTTTATTTTTTTTATTTTTGGGGGGGTAATGAAAAAACCATGACTTCAGGAAAGTGATGTTTCCACTTTAAAATTAGCTCAAGATGTGGAGAAAATATCAGATTATGTTTTCAGTCCGAAATCTCTTCTCTCAGTTTCATCATACATGTGTATTTGAAGGCATGGGTGTATTCCTCCTGCTGTCTATGAAGGAGGGAAGAGAATAAAATTCCTCAACTTCCGTTTGCTTTTTCTTTCTTTTTTTGTTAATGTAAGCCAGCTACTTGACTTTTCTTTTCTTTTTCTTTTAAAGATCGGCACGTGAGCTAAGAACTGTTGCCAATCTGTTTTTTTTTTCCTTCTTCTTCTCCCCAAAGTCCCCCAGTACATAGATGCATATTTTAGTTGTAGATCCTTCTGGTTGTGCTATGTGGGACAGCACCTCAACATGGCCTAATGAGTAGAGCTGGGCTGGCCCCTTTCCTTTTCTTTAGACAGACGTAAATGGTAGATTCCACCTATGTGGAATGTACAGCATAACTACTTCCCCAACCAGCAATGTGAGAGAACTTGGGAAAGTTTTCACTTCCTTCCTTTTTAATGTGGATACAGGATTTATCTTTCTAGGATTGTAGCCAAATAAAAGTGATAATACATAATATATCCATCATACTTATTCATACCTCTCCATATGCATCTTCATTTACATCCACATGTATATACCAAGGGTACTATTCAATATCCTTTAAAAAAATTAGCCATCTCAAAAATGTAATTTCAGATAGCATAATAATTTGCTACTCTAGATATAATCCACTATGTTTTAAAAATTGCTCTAATTTAACAATTTTTCCCATTGTTAATATTACAAACAATGCTGAAATGTAGCTCTGGATACAGTTTTTCACAATTTTATGAATGTAATTAAATATTTATTGTAATCGCTTACCAAGAAGAAAATCTCAGGGCCAGCCCCGTGGCACAGTGTTTAAGCTCACTCACTCCATTTCAGTTGCCCAGGGTTTCGCTGATTCTGATGCTGGGCATGGATGTGGCACAGCTCATCAAGCCATGCTGATGTGGCGTCCCACAGAGCACAGCCAGAGCGACTTACAACTAGAATATACAACTATGTGCTGAGGGGCTTTGGGGAGAAGAAGAAGGAGGAGGAGAAGAAGAACGAGAAGGAGAAGAAGAGGAGGAAGAAGGAGGGGGAGAAAAGAGATATTGGCAACAGATGTTACCTCAGGTGCCAATCTTTAAAAAAATAAAAAATAATAAAAAAAACTTAAACTTAAATTCTGATTAAAACAAAAGAAGAAAACCTCTCATAAAAAATATCATATAGCTTTTACTGTCGTCAGGGTTAAGATTTTGGACATACGTTGCCTAATGGCTTTCCAGAAAAGTGTATACAACAGTTACATCTTTCTGAGTCATTATTGACATAGATTATTATCATTATAATTAACTAAATTATTTTGCTAATTTGATAAGTAAAAATGATGATGGCTTTTAGAATATATTTCAATTCTCTATTTTTCATTCTGCATAATTCTAGAGTTAAAGAATCATTGTGAGCCACTAAGCTCAAAAAAATTGGTCACAGTCCCTGCATGGAAATTGTACAGGACCTCCTCACCCCCTGCAAAATTTATGCTACTGATAAACTAATCTAAAAAAATAGTGTACACTATATAGGATCACAATAGCTGTCACCCTACATGGACAGAAATTGCTACATTTTTCAAAGAACAGTAGTTTATCTCCATGAGGCTGTAAAATCATTGAATCTGTTTCAGATTCCAACAAAACACCTAATTTAATTCATCAACCCAATTTATCATAGCAGATAACAGTTGGGAATCATATAGGTTTCTGCTGATACTTAAAGTTATTTTGATCAGTGAGATCCACTGAGACATTGAAAATTTTGAATTATTTGACAATTGTATCTTAAATCACTGTCAATGCTATATTTTTCCAAAGTTAATATAAATGTGTTGTTTTCTCTCTTGTTCTCTTTTTAGAAGAAACGCAAAACATCGTTTGGTTTCCCATCCTGACATATGGTGGAAATGAGTGAGGAGAACGGTACCACTGTGACAGAGTTCGTTCTTCCTGGAGTATCAGATGCCCCTGAGCTGAGAGTCTTTCTCTCCCTCTGTTCCTTCTCGTATATGGAGTCACAGTTTGGGCCAACCTGGGCATGATTGCACTGAATCAGGTCAGCTCTGGACTTCACACTTACAAGTACTTTTTCCTCACCCACTTGTCCTTTGTGGATTTTTGCAGTTCCATGATCATCGTGCCAAAGATGCTATCCAATATCTTAAACAAGGAAAACTCAGTTTCCTTCCTGGGATGCATGGTGCAATTCTACTTGCTTTGCATGTGTGCAGTCACTGAGGTCTTCCTGCTGACTGTGATGGCTTGTGACTGCTTTTTGCCCATCTGTAGTTCACTGCTGTACATGCTCTCCATGTCCCAGAAATTTTGTATGGTCCTGGTCTCTAGCTTCTACATCTGTGGAACTGTGTGTTCTTTGGTTTACTTGTGTTTAGCTCTTGAAATCCCATCCTGTAGGTCAAATGTAGTCAACCACTTCTTTTGTGATTTACCCCCTCTCTTTACTCTTGCTTGCTATGTCATGTCCATTATTAATTGGGGCCACTTTCAGTGAAATTGTCACCATCGTGATCATCCTCACTTCCTACTGGTTTATTCTCATCGCCATCCTGAGTATACGCTCTGCAGAGGGAAGGTGCGAAGCCTTTTCTACCTGTGCCTCCCACCACACAGTGATTGCAGTCTTGCAGGGAATCATACTTTTCATTTATTGCAGGCCCAGTTTTTGCAACAGTGCGGATACTGACAAAGCAGCCACAGCGTTTTACACTGCAGTGATTCCCAGGCTGAATCCCTTGATCTATGGCCTGAAAGACAAGGATGTGAAAGAAGCTCTCAAGAAAGTGTTGGGATCCCAACTGCCTTTTGAAAAGCTATTTTCTTAGCTAGACTCAGGGTTTCGTTAGAGATCTTTAGTGAGGGGCTTGTTTTGGGTGGCTGTGAATGAAAAGTAAAATAAGGAAGTATTATTTGAGCTAAAGGACAATGTATGCTTTTTTGTTTTCTAGTTGCCTATCTTATTTAGACAAATCTTATCCCTTTTATTGGAGAGTTCAAGTGCATCTGCTACCTTTGCTGCTTGTCTCCAATCTTTAACTGCCTTGAATGGGTTTTTAGAGTGATATTGTTAGACTCAATTTCCTGGTCTGAGATAACATCAATAGATTTCTAACAAAGTGCACATGAAAAGATATGTCTTCTCATCATCCTTAAAGTGTGCAACCATTCTTATTAAATTGACTTCATTTTTTTTACGTGGTATGAGTATACTTTTCTCTCATATTCTGTTTTTTTCATGAAAATTTGAACTAAATTTCCTATTTGTATTTCTGAGTATTTTTTAGTTTTTTTGTTTTTCTCTTTCTTATTAATTTTTTGATTGCAAGGTAATAATTTTAGAACTTTTAAAATCTTCTATTCCGCAAAATAGTGATGATAATACTCTACTTTTCTAACATTTTCATGAACATTAAATACTATATCTTAAGTTCTTTGCACTACATATGGTATATTATAACTGATCAATAAGTTATCTGCTGTTGTTGCTATTGTTTGTAATTTTACCTTTTGTTCTCTGTTTTGCCTTGTCTTGGTTAAATAAGTGGATCATATATTTGATGCTGTACCTTTTTAAGCTTTCGAGCTCTTGTTAACATTTTTTTCCTCTGCCTGGTATTATTCTAAGCATTCACTATATTTTCTAAATCTATTATATTCTAAACCTATTATAAATTAGATTCCCACAGCTTCTGAAAAATAATTAGTACACATCCTGTGGCTTAAAACAATAGACGTTTATTCTCTTACAATTCTGGAGATCATAAATTTGAAATCCACGTAACTGGGCCAAATTCAAGGTGTCAACAGGACCATACTCCCTCAAGAGGTTGTAGGGGACAATCTTTTCCTTATCTCTTCCAGCTTCTGGTGGCTGAAGGTATTCCTTGTCTTGTGGTTATATCACTTCTGTCTTCAAGGCTAGCATCTTCAAACCTCTCTCCTCTCCATCTTTTCTACATTTTCGTGTGTGTGTGTGTGTGTGTGTGTGTTTAAAATAATCTTCTGTCTCTCTCTTATAAGGACACTTAATGCGGTTTAGAGTACACCCTGATCATCCAGGATAATCTGCTCATCTGAAAATCATTAACCTAATCACAACTTCAAGCGATACTTTTCCAAATAAGATGACATTTATAGGTTTCATGGATTAGAGCCTGATACACATAAGGTCCATTTTCAAGCATAACACACCCATCTTTTAAAAGCCAAATCATAATTTAGCTTTCCCATGTTCTTACAATGTTGACACTTCATTTTTTTCTTGCTTTCTTAAGATTTAATTTCATATTTGTTATTTTCTATTTTTTTGTTTAAAGATTTTATTTTTATTTTTTCTCCCCATAGCCCGTAGTACATAGTTGTATATTCTTAGTTGTGGGTCCTTCCAGTTGTGGCATGTGGGACGCCGCCTCAGCGTGGCTCTATGAACAGTGCCATGTTCGTGCCCAGGATTTGAACCGACGAAACACTGGGCCGCCTCCAGCGGAGCATGTGAACTTAACCGCTCGTCCACAGGGCCGGCCCCTATTTTCTATATTTTTGCTGGATTCACTAATGCAACTTAGGTCCTTGTTGCTTTAATGAAGTAGGAAGAACTCGGGACTCGAGATTACACACCTCACCCCAGGTTCATAACCAGATGAGTTATTTTGAGGAAGACACAAACTTGCTTAATCTCAAGTTTCTGAAATATAAACTGGGGATAAGCTGCTAGCCTTAGAGAGTTATCATTGGACTTAAACATAATGACAAAACTTCAAGGACCAGTCCCATAAAAAGTACCATTATTAATGTTTTTTAAAAAGGAATCTTTGAGGGTAAGGATAATTTGGAAATATTCCAGTATCCCTTGGTGAAGACAGCTACTCATTATTTCTTTAAATAGATAAATAAGTAATGACTAAATGAATGGAATTATATTGTGCTTATGATGAAAATATGGCTCTATATTGGTTTTCCAATGTTTAAGTGGAGTGAGATTTACCATACCACCCATGATACTTCGTATTTTAGGGTGAAGTTAAGAGAAATGTCTTTCACCTTTGGTCCTTCAACTAGAACAGGATTTCTCAACCGTAGCACTGTTGACATTTTGAGCCAGACAATTTAGTGCTGTGGATGTCTTTCCTGTGTACTATGGGATGTTTAGTAGCATTCCTGACCTTTACCCATTAGATATCAGGACCACCCCTCCCCACATTTGTGAGAAGCAAAAACATCTCCAGACACTGTCAAAACTCTTATAGAAAGCAAACTCACCTGAGTGTGGAGTCACTGGACTAGAAAGCATCAATATACTGGAGCTCTAGTCTCCTCAGAGGAGCCTTCAGGATTAAATTTTCCTGTGTTTAAGAAGCATTTTCAGCTATCCAGGTGCTCACATTTTAGTCAGTTATCAGTTTGATCTCTCTCTAGAATCTACAATGCCCCTTTCAGAGACCTTGGATCTGAGGGCTTCAGCGACGCAAAATTCCCCCCACTTTAGCATGGATAACTAGGAGTGCCCATATCCTGCTGAGAGATAGACACACTTTTCATATCTAAAGACTGATTGTTTTGTTTTATTAGCACTAAGGATGGATGCTTTCCATTCAGCTTCACAAAAAACTTGACATAGCAGATCTGCCTTTCCCTCCAAATGTCACTTCATAGGTAACACCTCTAGTTGTCTGGGAGGAATCAAGGTGCTCTGGGTGCTCCTCAAACATGTCTGAAATCAGCCACATAAAAGTTTCTTTGTGTTTCTTTAAGTGGTTTTGTTTTATGCATATAATCTGGTCACTCCCTTACTTTTAAAATATAGGGGTTGATATGTTTATCTCATTCTCTTACTATTAGCATCTCAATTTTTGGGTGAGGACCATGCCTTTCCTATGCTTGGTGGGTCTCTTTCTTTGCACTTAATGGGATTTGGAGAAGTTTTCATGGCCAGTCTTCAAAAGACCCACTGATTGGTTTCTGGGTGGATAGTAGTGAGCTAGTGACTTAACTATGGGATTTTGCTGGAATTATTGGAAAAGAAGTTTCTTTCTGCTGAGATTTATCTTATGGACAGATGGAATCTCAAAACTCCTCATATCTCTCTTTGCCAAGATAAATATATGTAAATATAAACACACACTCATATATATACATAACTGGAAATGCATATTTTTGTATAATATGTTTATATTTCCAGTATTACCTTTCTTCATTAGTCAACACATTCTCTATAAATCTCATTTCTGAGTCTCCAATCATACCAGGGACTTTCCAGTCTCCATGTAATTGCTTATTTTTTTTCCTCTACCATCTTTCGTTTACTGTTCTATACTTGATAAAATTCCTAATGTCGAGTTCAACTTATCTTCCTTTTCTCTGTTTTGTGCTTAGAACACTGCCTAGCACAACATATTTACAGAGTAAATGCATTTAGTGAATGAAGATTCTCTGATCCATTTATGAACAGAATTCCATTTGAACATAAATGCACATGTAACACATACCAGAGTCATTAACTTCACTCATAATTGGTTTTCTATTTACATGTTGACTTTCAAGATCTTCTAGTTCTCAATACCTAGATAAATACATTTTTTCTTCTTTCCAGTTTATTCCACCATTCTATCACATAGAATATCCTGATAGTTTGATAAATTGCTTTGAGTTGGTTAAATCTAACTAGATAGCAAATATCATAATCCAATTTTATATACAATAATCTAGTATGTTGAAAGCCCAAACATATTTTTCTTTGAGACATCCTGAGGAGGTAGAAAAACACATTATATCATTTCATTTCTTGTTTAACCAACTCCTCAGTAGAACTGTTTAATTGCTCACATACATTTTCCCCCTGGGATTTGGATATTAGTGTGTGTGTTCCTGGGATCTGATGTGAGATTGGAGAGCTAATCTCAAAAGACTCAAAGCAAAGTATAAAAGATCTTGCATTATTCTAAGGAATGACGGCCTTTTTAAGGGAGGCACAAATTTATTCTATGAACACAAAAGGGCTGCCCAAATGGATTATAGAAAAGGTAGCAATGGGTCAATTTTTTAATCTTTAACTGTCAAAATAGATTTTTCCAGTGAACAATGAACCGATGCTGAGAACAGTGTAGTAAGAAGGTGAATGAAAGAAAGTGATCTGGCAAGTGTTCTTAACATAATCCTAGTATATTAGAGCTGGATAGGATTTTAAGTGTTCATCGTCTTATAGTCAATTATTTTACACATAAGAAACTGATGTTTAGAGAATAAACATGCCTAGAATGACACTTTTTGTCCTCAAGGTATTTTCAACAAAAACAAGAGCAACAAGATGGGCCTGGGCCCGTGGCATAGTGGTTAAGTGCGCATGTTCCACTTTGGCAGCCCAGGGTTAGCCAGTTCGGATCCCGGGTGCGGACATGGCACCGCTTGGCAAGCCATGCTGTTGTAGGCATCCCTCATATAAACTAGAGGAAGATGGGCATGGATGTTAGCTCAGGGCCAGTCTTCCTCAGCAAAAAGAGGAGGATTGGCAGCAGATGTTAGCTCAGGGCTAATCTTCCTCAAAAAACAAAAACAAGAGCAACAACAAAAAAAAGCACATTTAACACATGATCTTCTTAAGACAATCCTCAGTATTATTGGATTCTGATTTGGAATCTAAACACAAACACAATTCTCATTATCTACTATTTCTTTTTAAAAGTTGGGTAGGTTTAAATATAAATTAAAGCTGACCCAATTTGTATATCATGTTATTTATTTTATCTTATGGTAATGCATTGGAGTGAACAGTTATCAACACAAATAGAAAGATTAGGGTGCGACTAGGGGGTTGGTTTTAAGGGAATAGAAAACAAGTTTCAAAAGCAGTGACTAGGGCTCAATATAGAGAACTTACTGCAGGAATATGTAAATTTGCTGAACTCTTTCAGAAATTTTCATTCTCGCCTGAAAATTGCATAGAAGAATAGATTATTTGGCTTCTCTTTGGACTCCACTTAATTTTTTGTTTCTTCTATTCTTTTCCCCTTCCATTGTTCCATTTGGCTTTCATATTTCATTTTTGAATCCTGAAGGTTTCTTTCAGTCTTGAAGTGTGTAACATCCTTGAAAGATTCTTACAGGTAAATATTCTTCATATAATTTGATTTCTTTATTACCTTTAATTCTGTGATTGGAAATAAGGGGTTTAGCAGAAAACAGCTTGCACAAAGAAGTGATTGTTCCCTAGGACTCAGATCCCAAGCTTATTTAAGCATAGTCCCTAAGATAAGATTTTCTTTGATGCCTACTTTTTAATAGTTATTCTTCATAATTATCAAAAGAGATGATGGCACAGTAATCACTGGATATAATTTTATCTTTCCCTCACCTTCACAGCAGTGGCCATTGCTCCACTCCCAGATCAACTGACAATCTTATGTCTCATATTTGTAGACATGTATAGATGAACGGTCACTCAATGACAATTGATAGTTTCGAAGGAGGAAGCCACATATATTTCAGCAAAAGAGAACTCCAAAAGAGTTGGAGTAGCTCAATGATGCTTTCTTTTTTTAATTAACCCTTTTTTAGAGCAAAAAGGAAAACCTGGTTGATAATAAAATAATAAATACTAATGTCTAAGGAAGCTCAAACTTTTCTCAATGGTTGAATAATAATACTTAATATTTATTGAGTGTTTGCTATGTGAAGAGCACTCTTCAAAATATTTTATGTGTAATTGCTCATTTAATCCTCATAATTACCTACAGACAATGTTCCTATAAAATGTAATTTACATATCAGAAAATGAAACCATAGAACTACCGAAATTTTGCTACAGTGCTACAAATATTAAGTGATAGATCCAAATTTAAACTCAGGCAGTCTGACTCTAGGGTCTATGCTTTTAATCATCACAACATACTGTCTCTATTACTGTGTCGAAAGAAGTAAACCTGCCTGTTCTAACTCATGCACTAAATGAAAATTGAAGTTAGTTTTAAACTGATATCCTTATATCAAATCTGGCACATTAAGATTTTGGAAAATAATGATATTATTTACTCCAATCTTCTTCCTAAGTTTCACCATCTCTGACACATTTCCATCTCTTAGAAGGAATTGTTTATTGAAGAGTGCTCTAGCCCAGTGATGCAGAATTTCCAATCTCTGGCCCTCGCTCTTTGATTGCCGAGCTATGCAACCCTGGACTGGCTAAATGGCCTGAAATAATCAAGTCCTTTTCAATATAATTGAGAGAGAGTGAATTATTAACATATTTGAAAAGGCTATGAGAATTAAATTAGATATGAAAGTTCATTGAAAATTACAAGATGAAAATATGTTAATACCAGATATTCACATCTACTCAGAATTCAATTAATTTACCTAGAAACAGAAGAAAGGTAGAAAATAAACTTTGAGTAATAATGCAGAATCCACAATTTCTATGGTATTTATATTTCATTCTCTGTGTCTCTAAATGTATGCAAAGTTTTAGTAAAGACATTTCGTTTTATTGAAAACCTGGAACAAATTGAGGAAAGAGCAGGAGGGTAAGACTCTTGTAATGTTGTTAGATCAGGTTCTGAGATGGAGGATATGGATAGAAAATGGAAATACATGTTAAATCTGAAGGTATTTAAAAGCTGAGCTTGTACAGGACATGGAATCATTTAAGAGTTTAAGCAAGAAGGAAACATAATACAAAATCTATTTTATATATATAACTCTTGCAGTGGTTTATGGATAGATTTTTTAGCATGTTTGAAAGTAGGGTGAGGATTGACTGGAGGGAGGGAGGCCAATTATGAGGTTCAACTGAGGAAAAAGAGGGATGAAATTAAGTAATGGAATGGCAGTGACAAAAAAGAGTAAACCTTGGATATCAGCCACATTTCCATATAGAATAAAATAGGTGACTTCATTGACTCACAACTGTTATATTTCCAACATCAGAACAGTGAAATAACAAGATGGTGATGATGTTGAGGCTGTAAGAAAAAAGTCATTTAACAATTATAATTTGACGAGTAAGGTACTACATTATCCTATCATAGATGGTGAAAGTGAAACTCAGTGATTAATTAGCCTGCCCAAGGTTTCACAACTACTGAGTGACAGAGTTATGATTCAGTCACTTACATAACTAAATCAGAATCGTTCTTCTTTCTATTTTATTAGTGGATTTCAAAAAACTCTAAGGACTTCCTTTGTTCCTCAGAGGCAAAGCCACATTTCAAGATAAGAAATTCAGAACTTCTGCTCCTCTGTCTATACAAGGCTTCACTTGGAAGAGCAATGGTTTTATTTGTTTTGGAAATAAACGAAAACAACACAGATGGGAAAAAAGACCATTTATTAAAACTTTGCTCTTTAGTAGTATGGTTGACCACCATCACTTGACATCGGTGGAAGATGAGAGAGTTGAAGAAAGTAAGAGTGAAACCCAGGCCTAGAATTCAGCAGCTGGTTTCATGGTGGCACCATTTGATGTGAAAACAATAGCTTTAAGGCACAGACATAGCAAATTATCAAATTAACAAAATAAAAGTGAAACCTACGCATTATATTACTCTAACTCTGGATATGTCTAGGTGCTATCAGGATGCCCAAGTGGGTTTAGAATTACTGTTCTATTTATTTCGATCATTTTATTTTTATTTTTTGTTAAAATTGAGATGATTATTAACATTGCCATGATTACTCTGCCACAATTTCAAAGTCTAGGAGTGCCACAGAGAATGGAGGTGGAGAACTGCACGGCGAAGACTGAGTTCTTTCTCTTGGGATTTAGTGACCATCCAGAACTTCAGAGTGTTCTTTTTGCTGTGTTTTTCTTCATCTACTCTGTTACCCTCATGTGGAACCTTGGGATGATTTTATTAATCACAGTCAGTTCCTACTTGCACGTCCCTATGTACTTTTTCCTCTGCATATTGTCCTTCATAGATTCGTGTTCCTCCTCCGTTATTGCCCCCAAATTACTTGTGGATTTGCTTTCTGATAAGAAGACCATTTCTTACAATGGCTGTGCCACACAGTTTTATTTTTGCTGCTCTTTCATTGACGTGTTGTCTTTCCTCTTGGCTGCCATGGCTTATGACCGGTACATAGCAATCTGCAACCCCCTGCTTTATACTGTTATTATGTCCAAGAGGATTTGCTGCCACTTTGCAATTGGAGCATTTCTAGGGGGCACCATGAGCTCAATTATTCACACCACTAACACCTTCCATCTGTCTTTCTGCTCCAAAGAAATTAACCATTTCTTTTGTGATATCTCCCCACTCTTATCTCTGTCCTGCACTGACACTTACATACATGACATTGTTCTGGTAATCTTTGCTAGTTTGGTGGAGACCATCTGCCTTCTAATGGGTCTTCTCTCTTATGTCTGCATCATAGCAGCTATTCTTAAAACAGGTTCTGCTGAGGGAAGAAGAAAGGGGTTCTCCACTTGTGCTTCCCACCTGACCGTGGTCACCATTTACCATGGTACCCTGATCTTCATTTATTTGCAGCCTACCACTGGTCATTCACTGGATATGGACAAAGTGACCTCTGTGTTCTATACATTGATTATACCTATGCTGAACCCCCTAATTTACAGTCTAAGGAACAAAGATGTCAAAAATGCCTTTAGGAAATTGATTAGCCAACAATTGCTTTCTTAAAGTATGAAACGAAGCTTGACAACTTTACAGCCTTTCTGTTCCTTGGCCTTTGATTCTAACTGATGAAAAAAACCAGTTTAATGTGAATGTTCCCCAATTCTGTGGGTAATGAGGTCTCAACCACAGATTAGGGTCAGAATCTAATGTCTGAACCAGGCCTGCTCATATCATCTGTATTATGTTTAATTCTTCATCATTTTAAAGTTGAAATTTTTATAACACACCTTCATTGTTGGTAGAAGTGTAAATTATTGTTGTCTATAGAGGATAACGTCTAACATTTTCTATGAGGATAATTTTTCTAACACATGAAATTTAAATATCTGTGCGCCATTTAAACTAGAAATTCTCTTCTAGGAATTTAATCTATAAAAGTTCACTACTTTCAAAAGTATTTGTTACATCATATTTTGTAGCAGCAAATTATTTCAAACAATCTAAATGTTTATTAATAGGGAACTGATTAAAAAATAAAGTTGATTTTTTAAATATTTATTCCATAAGTAGATTTACTCTGCACATAATGTTCTATATTTCAGATTCTTACTCCTTCTCTCTCCCTAGCCTAAATTTTACCACAATTACTCCCAATATTGACTAGACCATTGATATATCACAACTCTCTTTTTGTGAAAGGAAATAAATACAATTCACTGAGACTCATTTTCCATTAATTGTTTCCATGTGAATACATGCACACTGTACCTTAGCTGTTCAAACTCTACTCACTCTAAAACCCCTTCCTTAAATATCAACTCCTATGTGATTTTTTCCTGACAGCTGATTCAATTATAGACAACATCTCAAATTATAAACCTCACTAGAATCTCTTGTGCTTTTTTTAAGACTCTCAGCATTTTCTGTCTAATCACGCAGTTAGTTGTGTCTGTTCTATTCCTTTACTATGCTTGCTATTTAATTATTATTCTTGATTTGATTCCTTGCCTCTTTATCATACTATCTTCCCCAGTGTAGATACTGAGTAAATTTTTATGAAATAAACATGAGTATGTTTACTATGGTTTGTGCATAATTTAGATTATATGCCAGTAATAGACAGGAACTATATTTTTCTCTTTTAGCATTTTTGGATCATCTCCAAAGGGGTACTATATATGCACATGACTATTACAAGATATCTTCAAGTATAGTGACTTTTTCAAAAACAATTTTCAGGGGCCAGCCTCATTGCATAGTAGTTAAGTTTGGCATGCTGTGCTTCCGTGGCCTGAGTTCATGGATTTTGATGCCGGGCACAAACCTACACCACTCATCAGCCAAGCTGTGTTGGTGACTCACACACAAAATAGAGGAAGATTGGCACAGATGTTAGCCTAGGGCCTTCCTCAAACAAAAAGAGGAAGATTGGCACACATGTTAGCCTAGGGCCTTCCTCAAACAAAAAGAGGAAGATTGGCACACATGTTAGCCTAGGGCCTTCCTCAAACAAAAAGAGGAAGATTGGCGCAGATGTTAGCCTAGGGCCTTCCTCAAACAAAAAGAGGAAGATTGGCACAGATGTTAGCCTAGGGCCTTTCTCAAACAAAAAGAGGAAGATTGGCAATGGATGTTAGCCCAGAGTGAATCTTCCTCAACAACAACAACAAAAAACAATTTTCAAATATCAACTATATAAAAGTATAGCTCTTAGGATATTTTCTCAAGAATATATTCAGTCTGAAATCTCTTTATTTAGGCAAACAACTAAAATTTCAGAGGGAGGCTATCCTCTGAGAGGCAGAGATGGGAACTGAAACCAACAAATGGTGAAATGATAGTTTGGTCAGCTTCTAGGACATGACCCATAGAGAAGGTATGGCTGGAAAGTCTGAAGTTAAAGTCCTAACACAAAAAAGTGAGTTTGAGTAGTGAGAAAAAGAATGAACTAGAGATTAAAACGCTCTGGCAATAATAAGATATGCTGGGTTCTAACTCTAGGCCACAGTTCCATTTATCACAGTGGAACCAACTTGACCAGAAGAGTTTTGTCCATCCAGATCAGTGGTGAACTAAGGCTCTGGTGAGTGTGAGTTTTCAATAGGGAAGAACAGAATGGCAGCTTGAGGGTGATGAGAACCAAACACTTCTTCCTAAGTATTGAGCAGAAAATATTCTCTGAAGTGCATGGGATCATCACAATAGGAGGATGTTTGTTCCTTTGCAGCTAAGTGTACCATTTCAGCCATGGCCCTTGAGATAGGACCATACAGAATAACATAAAATGAATAACTCTGGGGTTGACGTTATAAGCTCATTTCATGGCAATGTGGGGTCCTAACCTTAGATCAGAACAGCATCTGGTCTGGAAGTTGGAATGGTGTGGCCAACATGGGTAACTGTGAAGAAACATGCTCAATTGTAACCAAGAGTGAAGGCATGGTCAGGAAAAAGAAATCCTAAAGTAAATTGGCTGAGAGCTCCAAACATGACTAGAGGCTAGGATCTGCACCTGGACTCTGACAGATCAGGTGAGCAGGCTCTAAAGTGGACAAAGATGGATCCTGGAGACTTCAGTTCATGACATGATGCCATGAATGATTCCTTCTTTTCTTTTAGCATCAGAGATTTTGTCCCTGATAGGGAATTAGTTGGCTATGGTCCCAGAGCTAACAGGTAAATGATATTATATAGATTTGAACTCAGGACTGTCTCACTTCAAAGTCTGGTTCCTACTGTAGACTCTTTCCCATCTTTATCATTTTCCTAAAATGAATAAAAAACAAAAACAAAACACTCTGCTTTCCTAACCATCTGTAAAGGCTATTAAGTCAAAGTTTTTAAGCGAAAAGGTAAAAAGGAAAAGAAGAATATATTTTCCTTACACATTTATGTGAAAGATGGCCAATGAGGTTAATTTTACATAAAATATGCCTAATTTTTATAGATATGAATATATTTAATGTATTTTTAATAAAGTACATTGAGTTGGAAAGAGGTTTGGACAGTGATTGATAGGTCCTGGTGTGTGACATATTTTATGAAAAACAAATAAATCATTTAAGGTTATAAAAGAAAATGTTTATGAGAAAATGAAATATTTTTGTCTAAAACTGTTCAATTTGTAATATAAGACAAATTACTTGCTAAAAATTGCATGTTCTAATATGTGTTTTCATTCCTATTATGTTTTGACTGTATAACACTCAGCACATTTTATACTCTAAAGAGATATATAAATTAGGGAAGATGACCTGAATGAAAAACCTGTATAGCCCATTGATCTTTCCTCCTGGAAACCGGAAAGAGTGCTCCCATGTTCCTTTCATGACGACAACCTAAAATAAAGTGAATACTCTTGAGAAGCTAAAATTGTGTTATGTTTTTCACAACTGGATTAATTACCACTTGATTACAGCGTGAACAACATATTCAATTAACTTAATGAAGATTTTGGAATAGATTGCAGGATTACCAAGCATCCAACCACTCAGAAATGACCACTATTAAAATTTTGTTTGCAATATGATTTCAGTTTATTTCACAGATACACAGAAAGCCAATATAAATCATTACAAATGGAACTCTAAAAAAATACTTTTCATTCTTTTTCCTGGGAACATATATTTATGTCAATAACTCTTCCTTAACAACTTAAATATAATCAATTGGGCACTTTAAGTTTTCTTTTTTTATTTTAACTAGTATAATGCTATGAACACATAGGAGAAATGGAATCCTCTTCTCCAGTTCCCTTTGAGAAAGAAGGTCCAGATACATTACCAGTAACTTTCATTCAAGCAGTTTCTGTAAAGTTGTCAATAGCACCAAATCTGTTCTCCTGAGTGAGGGCAAGAAGGGAAATCCACAGGCTGAAGTGAAGACTGTGGGGTGCAATACAAATCCAGAGCTGCTGATCCTGGGGATGTCTGTTGATGTAATTGAGGAAGAATGCTGCAGAGTACTCTGAGAAGATTTTTAAATCGAAGAATCTCTGTCCCAGATTCTTATTTCAGCCAAGGCCAAAAGATAACAAGTGCAGACGGATATAATCTAAAATGAACGTACTTGAATAAAATTAAAGAAAGTAGTTCTTTTCTTGGTAAATTTTAAAAAGTTCATTTTTCCATCAGTTTTTCAGGCTACTTCCATTCATTCATTCAATAAATATTTTTAAATGGCATCTTAGAGCTGAGCATTGTAAATAGCAAAGCAGAAAAATGGTTAACAAGACAGCCAAGGGCCATGCCGTTATGGAACTTTTAGTCGAGGGAAGGAGATTTCTTTTTTATTCTTATTTATTCATTTACTAATTATAGATTTCTGAGTGTTATGATGATACACTTACAGAGCGACACTAGTACATCGGAAGGAGGCACCCAAACCTAATTTAACCCACTAACGTTCCCTTCTGTCTCAACAAGTTTATTAAACTCATTGTTTAAAGACAAATTGGAATGTTGATGAGGGTAAGTTGACTAGAAATGGGGACATAGTTTCTACGCCCATTTTATATCACAGAGGCATACCCATGAACAAAGAAGAGAGGTATAAAACTATGCTTTTTGCAAAATCAAAGTGAACCTATTAGTACTCATCCTTAGTTTGGAGAGAAGAGTAAGATAAGTCATGACTTCTTTCTACATTCAATTTAAGCACAAAGGTAAGTAACAGGAAATATCCAGAAGATTGTACTGGTGAGACTACAGAAATCCATGTCAAAGTCCTTGGACTTTAGGTCTCAAAACCTTTAAATAAATACTTTTATGTGAACACCTGAAATCGCCCAGAACATAATTTAGTGTTAATTACTTTTTCAGGGCACCATTCGCATCCTTATTCCTTAAGCTATAGATCAGTGGGTTTAACAGAGACTAAAACTGTGTAGAAAACGGAGGCCATTTTGTCTGTGCCCATGGAGTAACTTGAGCTAGGTCTCAAATACATCAACAGAAGTGTGCCATAAAATATAGCCACAGTGGCTAAGCGGGAGGTGTGTGTAGTGAAGGCTTTCCTTGGCTGAGTTCATTCTAAGATGGTAGTTATGATGTAGCTGTAGAATTATTCTTTACCTATTTGTGAATTTTCCTGTTTTCTTCTTCTATGTGTTTTCTAGTTTCCTATCATTGTGTGCTTGGTATGATTTTAAACTTCTGTGGCATTTCTGAATGGAAGCTCTGTTGGCTATCAGAGCTGGGATTTTTGGGGGCATGTTCCTCAAGTAGCAACCACAAAAGCTGAGGTGCAGATGCACGTACAAGCTCCTTCCAGGGATATACTTGCGACTTGGAGGGGGCAAGAGTGAGAAAGTGGCAGAGGTGTCCACATGTTTTTCTGGGCTCCAGGGAGGATCTCAGTCAGCCACAAGACGCATGCTAAATTAGCAGCCTGTCCCTCAGGCAGCAGCTTTTAATGTATGCATATAGAATCCATTCAGGGAAAGACTTAGAGATAGGCTTTTCTGCCCTCTATCTGTGCTCTGAACTCTGGTGTGATAGCTGCAACTATTTATGGCTTCTCTTAATAACTACTTTTTTATTTGCTACACTCTTGTGGGCCTTGTGGAAACAAGCCCCATTGGCTCTCAGGGCTAGAGGATTTGGAGATCTGCCCCTCTGTTGAGAGTCTTAGATGTTGGGACTCTAGTTGTGGGGTCCAAACCCTTTACTTCTGAGGGAGAAACTGAGAGTCAGAGGTTTCCTTCCAATTGTATGCCCCTGTGCTGCAGGTTGGATTTATTACAACAATTTATCTTAGTTTTGCCTAGCCAATTCAGTATGGATATTTTTTCATTCTTCTGATGTGTAGGAGTCACTTGCTAGTTTCTCGATTTCCTTCAGAGGAAATTGTACCATGTGTAGCTGTTCATTTGGTGTGTCCACAGGGAAAGGGCAGTTCAGGAGCTTCCTATTTCACCATCATTAAAGACTTCCCTTTAATCCCCCAAATGCTTTATTTGGACAATAATATTTTCCATCAGTCACTGGGGACATGTGAGAAGGATGTGATGTAGAGAGACTAAGAAGGGGGAGAGGATGATGAAAATTGAAGTAGACAGGCTAGAAAACATCAAAAGCTTTGGATGTGGTATTCCCTATTTATGTAGAACATCAGGATAAAAGAGTCATTATAGGATATCTGCCCAAGCATCTATTTCAGTCATGTATCTCCTAAAAATAGTCCCTATAATGTATTATTCAACCTAACAAATTCAGGAAGAGGAAGCCCACAATTAATTCAGTCAATTCTAAGTTTGGAATTTCAGTTTTGAGCTTAAAATTCTCTTGTCTTTAATTCAAACCCTCTCATTCTGATAAAACTGTTAATATGCAGATAAAATCAGTCTTCAGATTTTACAATATATATTTGTCATAAGGAAGGGAGGTAAGTTAATTAGATGACACATTTACATCCTCTAAATTAGCAGCAATCAACGGAAATCCCATTTTTCTTAGACAATAAATTTCAAACAATGTTTTCTACCATGCTGCTACTCATAAGTAACAATTCCAGAAGAGTATGTATTAATTGAGGAAATATAGTTCAGCTGAAAATCCTTAAAGCCTTTTGTCAAAAAAAAAAAAAAAGAAAGAAACAGTGTCCATAGGATGTTTTCCATCATAATACTATGTGATAGGTCACAATGTCCCTTAGAAAATCAGAGAATCTTTTTGGGCTTTACTTCCATTTTGAAATGTTTTCCCACAAAGGCATTTTACAATGGCAGCTAAAAAATCCAAGACATTCAGTGGCCGTTGATTTCTATAGTTGTAATGGATAATAAAGACTGACCTTGAGTCTTCCAAGGTCTGTCAAATATATGACCATATCCGTGTTGTCTCAACATGTGGATTCAGTGCTTTAACCATCAGAAGCCATAACAGAGACAGATGAAATAGATAAATATCAAAAACACACATAGACAAATGCTCTTTACTTCAAGTGTAATTAACATATATGTCTTTACAGATCTATTACTTTAGTATCCACAATCACTTTATGTACTTTCCTAAAAGTTATAAAATATATATATATATATATTCAAGCTGCATACCACAACTTAGTTAATTTTATGTTACTGACAACTAATAAAAGCAGTCAAAAATGTTATGCACAGTTTTACTTTATTGTATACATGTTTGTTTTGCCTTTTGATGTCCCAAACACTATGCAGGAGCTTTGGATAACAAGGATGGAATTCTCAGTCCTTGAGCAAAGATTGTTCACAATTTCATATTAGAGGCATTAATTTAATAAACAGGGTGATATTAAAAGAATGCTTAAAGGAGATAGTTGTCTGTGAACTGAAAAAAGGCATTTAACTAGAGCTGAGAAAGGTGAGGAATGGAAGAGAAGCTTCCTGGAGGAAGTGATGGAGGAGCTGATAGTAAATAATTACAGCACAAGTGCTGGCCCCATGGCCGAGTGGTTAAGTTCGCGCACTCTCCTTCGGTGGCCCAGAGTTCAGATCCTGGGCACGGACATGGCACTGTTCAGTAGGCCATGTTGAGGCAGTGTCCCACATGCCACAACTAGAAGGAACCATAACTAAAATACACAACTATGTACTGAGGGGATATGGGGAGAAAATAAAAGCAGGGGAAAAAAAAAGAAGATTGGCAACAGATTTTAGTTCAGGTGCCAATCTTTACAAAAATAAAATAAATAAAATAATTACAGCACAATGATGTAATTTACCAAGGCACTTTACATGGCTCTTTATAACCTATCCTTGGGATTCTTTAATGCTAAAATGTTACGAAACTGGCCACCTCAAGACTTCTGTAACTGTCAGACCCTCTTCCTAGAATCCTTTCTGTTCCCCAAACTGCACTTTTTTTTTTTTTGAGATCTAAGACTATTTAAATATTCATCTCCATCCAGGGAAGCTTTTCTTCTACTGACTAGATTTTGATATTTTTTCTAGATTTTTAACCACCAGTTTTTTACTTTATGAAAGTTTTGAGCCTTAATATGAATTATTTGAGTCTTTAGTTAATTAAAGTTTATTTACTTTTCTAGACTCTAGGATTCATTTGTATAGAAACTACTGGATTCATCATGAACTCCAAAGCATCTAGATGCGCAAAGAGAACATAGTGATATTTAATACATAAATACAGATACTCATTTATTTAAATGTGAGAAAATTATGTCTCTCTTGTATCATATTATATAATTTTATGAAAACAACAATCATTAAATGCATGTGAGTGTGTGTGTGTACACATAATATACGTACTTAAAACAATCTTTTATTTTTCAATTTTTCTAGGGCCTCTTTCACATCTTTGTTCCGTAGGCTATAAATCAGAGGGTTTAACATGGGAATCACAAGGGTGTAAAATAATGAGGTTATTTTGTCTTGATCTAAGGAGTATAAAGAACTCGGTCTAAAATATGTAAAGAGCATAGTTCCCTGGAAAATTGCTACAGCAGTTAAGTGGGAGGAGCAGGTGGAGAAAGCTTTGAACCTCCCTTCAGCTGAGTGGATCTTCAAGACTGATATGATAATATAACAATAAGAGACAAGAACCCCTGAAATGGTGCTCAGTTCAATGAAGCCAAAAACAGTGAATAATACCAACACATTGACTTGTGTATCAGTGCAGGAAAGGAGGAAAAGTGGTGGTAAATCACAGAAGAAATGATTAATCTCATTTGACCCACAGAAACATAAGCGGAACGTTAATGTGGTGTGTATCAAAGCATCTGCCATTCCCACCAGATAAACCCCGGCCATGAGCAGAGAGCACACTCTATTGGACATGTTGACTGCATAGAGCAATGGGTTTCTAATGGCCTTGTATCTATCAAAGGCCATCACGGCCAATAATAGACACTCAGAATCTGCAAAGGTACACGAGATGAAGAATTGCAGAGCACAGCCAAGGAAGGGGATTGATTTGTTCTTGGCAAATACGTCCACCAACATCTTGGGACCAATTGCTGTGGAATAACAGAGGTCACAGAATGAGAGGTGGCTGAGGAAAAAGTACATCGGTGTGTGCAGTTGGGAATCCATTCTAATTAAAATGATCATTCCAAGATTTCCCAAAAGATTAATGAGATAAACAACTAGAAACATAGTAAACAGGATCACTTTCATCCCAGCGTTATTGGAAATTCCCAAGAAAATGAATCCATTCAAGGAGGAGCAATTTTCGCCAACCATTCCTCTTTGTTCTTACCTAAATTTATGAAGAAATAATCCAAAAAATGATAGATACATTTTAACTTTTCTGGACATCCACATATATCTGAAAGGCAGAATACAGTTTCTTTCTATTTGTTTTCTAATACTCAAAAAATTATCCAGTCATGTACCCAGTCTTTAAAGAAGGATTGCTATATATTTGATAATGGTAAAAAATAAATAGAGACAGATATTGGAAAATTTTTATCTGAGTTACATATCATTCATGATCTATGTGATTTTGTACAAGGTTTATTTCTCCAGGCTTTAACTTTCTTATCTATGACAGTAGATTTAGATGAATTAATATCACAATTCTGCATTCAATATAATATGGAATAGACAACAATATTAGTGGAACCAGGTTGTAAGATGTAGGACTGAGCATTTTCTAAGCCTGAAAATAGTCCAATGGAAGCAAAAAATGATTACCATTGTTATGTTCCTCAAAAAATATGATTGGCTTAAAAGACTTGATGTTAATTCTAGAAACAATGAATACCATTACCTAATAATAATGAAATGATTACTTTACTGTTCCTGCTCTGTTACCTTTAGTTTTTGGTGAGACATGAAATAAGCATTAAACCTTTCCTCTAGAAATCTGTTATTACTCTGTCGCAATACTCATTCCCTGTTTGTGGGAGTTGTCTGGTGCCAACAGATGACCCTCTTGACCAAAGAAAAGTGCTAAAAAGAAGTGAGAATGATAGAATGTAACACATGCATTTGCATCTCTTTGGTTTTTCTATAGATGCTTAAATTTTAAAAATGTAAACAGGATGAGGGACAATAAACGTTCCTGAGACATATAGGCTTCTCTTCTTTATGGATGTGTATATTTATGTGTATGTCATGTGTTTGCATGTATATATGTCTTTGTTGATATATGAGAATAGGAATGTTGCTGATTTATTTTTTTCTTAGAGTTAAGTAAATATAGCATGTGGTTCACATGGAGGTGAGTACGCATGTTGCTATTTGTAAGGTGCTATCTAAATTATTTCTGAAATAAAAAAACTTAAATTCATGTACATACTTCCCCAGTGATAAACAGTTTTCCTGTGACCCTGGATTAAAATAAAATCATTAAAATGTTATTTTGTGGGTCCTAATAATTTCAGTCAGTTCAGTTCTGAGAAAAAATATAATTTTTTGATGATAGGCTGCTCAGTTTATTAAACTGCGTAAGCAGATGTAAAGTCAATCATTTACAAATTTCTCTTTTTTCAAAAATATCCCCACTATTTCTTAAATTTGGAGACTCAGGAACCTACCTGAGAGGAGCAGTGCTTTCTGTACTCGCTACATGTAGCTGAAAAGTAGGCAGATGGCACTTTATTTTACCAGGTGGCATTTTATTTTACCAGGTAGCATTTGGGACTTAAATCTCTGAAGCTTCCACCCTCAGGCTTCAGTGTATGCTAACATGGGATTAATTATATTCCTTGTTCTGTATTTTCCCCTGTGAGTACAGCAACAACTTTAGCACAAACCGAAGCTTATTTCTTCACTATTGTCAACACGTTCATCTGACAGTAATAGAAGTGAAAATTACTTTTTTGTTGAGCTTGACATTGACACTGAATCTATACTCTCTGTCTCCAGTCAAAGCAGCAATTCAATAAAATACAAAATGATCCTCTACTTAGTAATTTCCATAGCCTTTCTATTTTTCATTTTGTTTCTCTCATTTTTGAAGCATTATCTTTCACCACCTCATTTAGGAATATTGCTATTCTTTGATGCTACTATTTTTATTGAGACATAATTTTATATACTATAAAATTTACCCTTTCTATGTATGCACTCCTTTAGTTTTTGTATTTTCACAAAATTGTGCAGCCATCACCACTATCTAATTCCAAAACATTTTTCCTCATCTTAGTAAGTAACTCATACTCATTACCATGCAACTCCTCTTCTTGCCTCCCCACTACTCCTGGCAACCACCAATCTGCTTCCTGACTATAGGAGATTGTTTATACTGGGTAACTCATATCTTGGCATTATATATTATATGGGGTGTTTTATTCTCATTAGTGGTCTTCTTTTACTTAGCATAGTGTTTTTAAGGTTCATCCATGTTTTAGCAGTTTCTGAATTTCTTTTTATATGGCTGAATTATATTTCAATTTTTGAATGTGGCACATTATCTATTCATCAGTTAATGGCCATTTAGGTCTTCTCTACTTTTTAGTTGGTATTAATAATGGTGATTAAACATTCCTGTCAATGGAAACTATAAAGGTCACTTTCTTCAACAAGCATTGTCTCATTCCAATCCCCAAAATGCATCTCATCCATCCACACTTTGTTGATTTTATGACTCTATCACATTCTCTACATTTAGTAGACTATTTTTTAAATTATGTTCATTTTATTCATATAAAAATCTCTATTACATTTAAGGGTTTATAAATACATTCAATTTTTAATTTTATATTCCCCAAAGTCCCTAGAACAAGGATTTGCAAAGGTAATTGTACCCTAAATATCTAATGTTAAATATTTTAAGTTTCTTGAAGTGGAGGCTGGAGTATGAATAGCAATACACTAGCTTTGGGAATTTTTATCTGCTAATATAGTTCCTATGTGTAGGGATGATTCAGTCAAAAATTTTTCCATGGATAATCATTTTTCTGGGATACGTTTAGTTTGCTACTATCCATACTAGTTCTTTAAGTAATTGAGAATAGCAGTAAGTTTGAATTTCATATCCTCCCCAAATACTTCCCAAGAGATGACAATGGAATTCTCCATACTTCTTAAACCTTGATTATCCATCTTGGAATCTGTTGTGACTGGGCTACTTCCCAAGGTCCCAGAGCTAACTCTGCTTTCACAAACACAATAACGATTGAAACGCCTGTCACTCTTCCTTCTATGTGGTTGCTGTTCCAGTGCTGCTTCATTCAGTGGCTTTGTAAGTATGTGCAAAACAAAGAATAAAAAGGTTGCACATTTTCTCATGTATTTACTTAAAGTGTTAAAAACTCTTAATAAAAGAATCTGGAAGGGGAAACCTCAAAGTTCTGCAATGGACTATGATAGTTTGGGCAATTAAAGACGACTGCACACATCATTACACCGTTTTCCTTAGAGGCATAGTTCCTATATATCCTCCTGTTGAACTTGTGCTTTCCTTCAACCACTTTGACTAACAGAAGTAAGCAGAAATGCTATATGTCTCTGTTGAGAGCTTCCAAGTAGGAAGTCCAACTATCCTTCTGGATAAACCATATGACCGACTCTGAGCCTACATGGAAGGGTACCAGCTGAGTCGATCTTTCTAGGCATTCTCATCCTGGTGCCAGTTATGAAAGACCTTATAGCCTGTCTCAACTTTCAGTTGAATACTTCATTGTGACCTCAGTCAACATAAAGAAGATAGAATAATTGACCAATGATCACTGTTTTAAGCCATGCAACGTTTATACAGTAAAACGCAACCAGAATAGTATAGAGAGAATATAACCAGAGAGAAACTTTATTTCAGAAAGCATTTATTTTTACCATCATGTAGTTTTTCATGCACACACACAGATATATATATTCTACAAAAAAAGGAAGCTTGTTTCTAGACTCAATTCTTTAACTATCTTTTTGTCTTTGATTCATCAGAATACCATCCAAATTTTCTATTTCTAAGTTTCCTTAGCAGAACTAATGAGTCTAGAAAGTTCAAACTAAAATTTCCAGTACTAAATGGCTATGAAGAAATCCCAAAAGCAACGAATGAAAGCCTAACACATTCTGAGATGAGTACCAAAAATCAACCCTAAATTGCATTAATAGTGAGAATAGGTGTGGTTTGCAAGAATATCTGGATTCTATTAACAATTTTGGAAATGGACAATGGGAAAAATGTACTGACCTTACACCTGCGGTATACACTCACTTTTACAATGACGGCTGATTCACAAATATCAAAGTTATCACTATTCATCATATAGTTTCCTCTCTGTTTAGTGAGTCAAAACAAGAATTTCTATAAATAAGAATGTATGATGCACTTAAGTTTCCTTAACAATTATTTTATTAACTCCTTACAAGAAATGAGTGATACTGCAATAGCAGTTCAGATACGTGTTATATTCAATGGTAAACTAGTAACATGAGGAACGTTGGCGATAGAGAAGTGTGCCCAGAACACTGATGTGTATATAGTATGGCAATTTTATCATGTGGCCTAAAAAGAAAAAATAATGTCAGTAAGCCACATTGTTTACCCTCCAGGAACACAATGCAGTATGCGTATATATGTATGCAGTCTTTGTAAGTGTGTGTGTGTTTCTATATGCATGGACACACATATTGAATTGAGGTGAAAGAAGATTGGTTGTATTAGATTTGGTATCCTGTTTCTGTAGCAACTGTTACAGTATTCGTTCAATTTTGCTTAATAATTGGTAGGGATAATATTTATAGTCAATTTTATAGCATGTACACACACACGTGCACAAACATACACAAACACACACACACACCTATGGAACATTTTCTATATAGTGCTCCATGTATGTGTGCATGCTTGTGCAAACTAAAAATAAACTTTTTGCTAAAATATGGCAGAAAAAAACAGTAAGAAGATATATTAAGATTTCCTACGCAAATCAGACAGGTGCATCCTGAATTCAAATCAAACATCATTTATGGACATAATTTAACACCTAGCAATTGCTTTTAAAGTTTGTAAATATTCATAAGACATAATATCATCATCAAACTCCTATTCTGAGTTCAGATCTTTTTTATGAAATGTGTTACATACCTCCAGAGAAAAGTCTACTTGAATGGAAAATGACTAATACTATATTATATTTATTACTACTGAACACTTGAACATTACTAACATTTGTGTGGGAAAAAAAATGAGGTGGAGATGGCTGAATTGCCCAATTCCGGGGAGTAAATAGAAAATAAAAAAATGTAGTGGCTCCTGAAATTGTGCAACATGGCAACTCTCCAGGATACCCTCCATATTGGTCACATTCTGAGTGAATCAAGAGAGACTACTTCAAAGAATAGATTGCCATGCTTCACATTATGTTCCCAATATTAAGATACCAAATGTACTCCTGTGAGAGATATTTTATTAAGAGCTCAAACAATATAACTAATTGCTAATAATTACATACCATTTAAACTTAAGATACTGATGCATTTGTGTATTCAAGATGCTTGCTATCACTGTTTAGTTCTCTGGTACACATTTGAGGATGTAGAATTTTCCTTGGTCTTTTCAAATTAGTTTTCCCCTCAGTTGCTTTCATGTCTTCAGGGATGTGAAAATCCCTTAGATTACATTTTGTTCAAACAGGATGTAACTGTAGCTTCTTATACAGGGCTGCTTTTCCAGACCCTGTAGACTAACTTCCCTTCACTCTACCCCCTCCCAATGATGTAAACCTGAGTCTGTGGAGCTACAATATTATTATAAACTGCATAACTTAATTTAACTCTCAAATGGATCTGTTTCACTAAGAATAGAATTCTTAAATAATTGAAAAAAGACAATCTGTAGGAGAAATTTTATACATCAGATACAAGCGAGAAAACTTCATATGTAAGGGTTTTCAGATGACACTAAAGCAATGCTATGTAGGCATATGACTACCTAGAAGATCACATTCTTCAGAAAATAGTTGTCTGTCCCTGAAACATTAAGCATTATGACACAGATTTTATTTCCTGATAGTGGCCCCAAAACACAGTTTCCCTGCCGCTGGAGGAAAGATTAGAAATGCCTGTGGGTGGATAAAAACATTGTTGTTCTGCAAGCAAGACAGCACTTTGAGTAAGATGAAGATTAATTATATACTGAGCTATTCAAGGAAATTAGGCACTATATTAATTTTACAAATATATTATGAACACATTGTGTACAAGGAACTGATAAATTAAAAAAAATATATATCTTATCATTGCCTACAATCTGATAGTGAATAGACTTTGTTTTGTGGAAATTTGTTTATAGTGTAATATGCATATGGAAAACTTTCACTGAAGAAAGTATACTGCAACTAAATTTTCAGAGCTGAAAAGATCCCCCCACCCAACCAGGCCAAAAACACATTAGTAGCATCTTAGAAATCATCCCCACACCCATCACAAATTGATGTACAGCATGATAGGTTAGTTTTCATGTTTTTGAGGTATATAGTAGTACAATCATACAGTTTTATGCTTTTTTTTGTCTTGCTCGTTTTACTCAACTCGTTTACTATGTTTGTGAGATTTTTCCATGTTGTTACATGTGGAAATAGTTAACTCATCCTCATTGCTGTGTAGTTTCCAATGTACAAACTTACCAAAGTTATTTATCTAATTTGGAACAGGAGTCAGCAAACTATGGTTCATAAAGTTTTATTGGAATTCAGACACATCATTTTATTTATATATGGTTGAGGTTTTTTGTGTGTCTGTGTGATACAAGAAAAATCCTGAGTGATTATGACAAAGAGTTTATGGCCTGCACACTCTAAAATATTTATGACTTAAAACTTTTAGGAGAAGTTTGTCAATTCTTCATCTATTGTGTTGGTAAAAATTTGAGTTGCTTTCAGTTTTGTGTTATTGTCAATAAGACAATGGTGAATATAACTGTACACGTCTTTGGGTGGACAGATTAACTCATTTCCCTTGGGTATAAATCTAGGAAAAGAATTTTGACATCAAGCACATTTATATGTCTAGATTTAGTGGATACTTTCGTACAGTTTTACAAAGTAAAGTGCTAATCCTCATTTTCTATTCTAAATGTGTAAGAGCAACAGTTGCTCCACATCCTCACCAATATGTGATATTTCCATTCTCATTTTAACCAACCTGTAGTTGAGTCATAATACTACATTTAGGTATTTATTTTTGTTTCCTTGAATACAAATAAAGTTGGATATTTGCTTCTATGAAATGTCTATGAGTTTCTGAATTTGAATAACAGGCCACTAAAAAGGGTCATTTTTAAGTGTTTGATCTTCTGAAATTCATACTATCTGGCTGGCTTTATTGTCACCACTATTTGAGGTTGAAACAGCCAAGAGATGCAGTACAATTCTTTGGTGTTAAAAAGAAGAGACATCTATTTTTCTTTTTCAAAACCTTTCCAGTACTGGGATGGGTTTACACAGTAGTAGATTCATATTTCATTGAGACAAATTGCATCAGATGGAAAGGATCTTAGAGCTAATCTAGATGAATTCCCTATTTTACATAAGGGTAACATGGGTATAGAAAAAAAGAGTGACATGTTAAATACCATAGTGATTTAGAGTTGCATTATTACCTGGTTCATAGTGTGTTTCTGGAAAGGGAGATGTCCAGGGAGGTTAAAAATTACCACCTCTGACTTTAAAACTGGACCACTTACTTATTGGGTTATTGAACATTCTTACTGTTCTATTTCTAAAAAATATAGTTACATACCCTATCCCCATAATGTATCTGTCTGTTCTCTGTATTAGACTTATACCCAATCCTACTTTTGATATGTCATACTTACATTTAAAGATTCAATGGCCAGGATGAAAGAAGGAGTCAAGATATAAAACTTGACTATAATATTAACCAACTACACACAGTCATTGATAACATTGTATTTGGACAAAGATATTTGCCATCAGTCATTGGTGGATGTGTGAGAAGGATGTGATATGGAAAAACTAACAATGGAAGGGGATGATGATCATTGCATTTTGCAGGGAACACTCATTCATTTATTCAATAAATGAATAAATTTATTTTGAATGTCATCCTGTAGTTGAGTATCGTAAACTGCAAAGTAGAAATATTGGAGGACAAGACAGACAAGGGACTTACATTTATGGAACTTTGAGGGAGGGCAGGACTTTTTAATTTATTCTTAGTTATTAATTTATTACTTATAAACTTCTAAGTGCTACAATAGAACATTTATAGGGTGATAATAGAACAAAGGAAAGACACAAATAAATGTAATGTAACCCACTAACACTTACTCAGACTAAGCAACTTTATTAAACTATTGGTTTAAAAAAATATTGGAACCTTGGAAACTTAGAAGAGAAAGTTGAGTTGACATGAGGGGAGGGATTGCTCTGCCCATATTTCCCTGGATAACAACCATGAACACAGAAGGGAATTATAAACAGACCTTCTTTGCAAAACAGGAAAATTATTCTATTACAACTCTTCCTTAGCTTGGAGACAAGGATAAGATCAATACTGAAGGCTCTCTACACTCAATGTAGGCACAATGATAACCAATAACAAATATCTAGAAGGTGTATTGGTGAGACTACAGGAAGCTATGTCAAAGTACCTGAACTTTAGCTCTCAGAATCTTTACATAAATATTTTTTGGTGAAAAAGCAATTTTACCCAGAAGATAATTTAGTGATGATTGATTTTTTTCAGGGCACTTTTCACATTATTCCTTAAGCTGTAGATGAGTAGGTTTGATATAGGAATGGCAAGTTTATACAAAACAGAGGCCATTTTGTCTGTGTCCATGGAGTAAGATAACCTGAATCACAAATACATGAACCAGAGTGTAACATGAAATATAGGCACAGTGGTTACGTGGGAGGTGCATGTAGAGAAGCATTTTCATCTTCCTTCCGCTGAGTTCATTCTAAGGATGGTAGTTATGATGTAGCTGTGGGAGAGGAGGACAGTGATGATGCTGTATCCCAGAACACAACTACCAAAAGTGAACACCACAATCTCATTGACAGTTATGGCTAGAGCTAGTGAGGGTAGGATGTCCCAGAAAAAGTGATTGATGACATTAGAATTACAAAATGGCAAATGAAATGTGCATCACGTGGATTACTGAATCAACCAAACCTTCCATATACACGATGGCCACTAGCTGGGTACCGACTCTCCTGGACATGGCTATTGTATAAAGAAGAGGACGGCAAGTGGCTACATAAAGGTCATATTCCATGATGGCCAATATGAGACATCCCGCATTTGCAAAGGCCCCTCAAAAATACATCTGAATGGCATGTAAATTATATGGAATCATTTTTTGCTCAGATAAGAAATCAGCCAGCATTTGGGGAGTGAAAGTAGAGGAGTAGCCAACATCACAGAATGACAGATTGCTCAGGAAATAATACATGCGCATGTGGAGTCTGGCACCCTTCTGGAGCACAGTATCATCCCTAGATTGGCAATCACAATTATGTCACAAGCCAGCAGAAATAGAACAAAGAGCCCCTGCTGCACATCCTGTCTGTCAGAAAGTCCTAGGAATAGGAAGTCAGTAAACACGGTGCAGTTCTCAACAGCCATCACTCAGGTCTGGAAATCCCTGGTTAAGAAAGAAATGGAAGTGGAGGGTAATATCATAATATTATCTTAACGGTTAAACTGCCATTCCTTTCTATTTTTCAGCAATTAGAAAAAAAGAGATTGCTAAATCCGTTGTTGGTAAACTTATCTCCCTGAAATGTACAATTGCATATAAATTGATAAAACAATAATAATAATACTGCTTCCATTTGTATAGCACTGTAAAGAGTTTGTAGGACACTTTCATCCAAATTAAACACGTTATTTCTACACCAACCTATGTAATATTTATGATAATTTTTGCTATTTCTATCTTACAGATTAAGAACTTGCAGTCCTGGGGCTGGCCCTGTGGCCTAGTGGTTAAGTTCACGCGCTCTGCTTCTGCGGCCCAGGGTTTCGCTGGTTCAAATCCTGGGCGTGGACATGGCACCATTTGTCAGGCCATGTTGAGGCGGTGTCCCACATGCCACAACTAGACGGACCCACAACCAAAAATAAATACATAACTATGTACTGGGGGCTTTGGGAGAAAAATAAAATCTTAAAAAAAAAAAAAAGAACTTGAAGTCCTCAGAATCACGGCAATAGTTCTTACAATTACTTGGTCTAGACAATCTACATATGACGACATGATGGTTTTTGTTTTCAAATTTCTAGAAATGTTGTTGTATCCTGTAATAGAAAAGCATAGTTAAGTGACAGATGCAGGTAATGAGATATTTCTTTGTTTTTCCTACAAAATTGTGCAGCAGCAGAGCTATGGCAGGTTCCTCCATATAACACACTCCCACTTCCCCATTAGGCCCTCAGGTCCTATCCCGCCTACTGAGTCATATCCCGTCATTAACAAGGGATAGAGATCATCTGTGGTCCAGGACCCCCTGGAGCAGGGAGGGTGGTGTCTGCTAGAGAAGAGCGTGGATGAGTCTCCATGAGTGATGCACTAGAGTGCGCAGCCAGGAAACGCCAGGGGTAATCAGGCTCCCTCTGACAGCTGCTGTGGCTCAGGGGAGATTATGAAGAATTTTTGGGAGCTAATTGTAGAGATGCAAGTGGCACAAATGACAGAGAGGCAAGAAAGGGAGTTTGGTTACTGTGTGAGTCCCGCTGCCCTAATTGACCAGAATTTGCATGATCTATTCACCAGCAGGTCAGATGTGTAAGACACATGATAAAAGTGTTTCTGTGACCACTGTCCCATGATCTCAGAGAGAGTCTGAACTGTCCCCCATCCCAAGCCTAAAAATTGTAACAATGTTTTATTCCTTTCTTTGATCCCTGTTTCTCTTGAATATCTCTGAAATCTGTCTCCTTTGGTTTAAATGAGTTGGTTGTCCTTGGGAGGCTAATTGAATTCTATGCCCCACTGTTATATTTTATCCAAACCAACTATGTTATATATAATGTCATTTGTGACCTCCTCTGTTCTGTGAGAATATAAGGAAGGTGGATTTGAAGGGAGATGAAGGAGAGAAAAAGGACATCTGAATATTGATCTAGTGATCAATGTGCAGGTTTCTAAAAACTTGACCTGAACTCGCTAAAATATCTGTCCCTATAGACACATCTTTAAACAAATATTTTCCTTAAAAATAAAAAGATTTTATAGCAATAAAAGTGGAGGTAAGAAATACAAAACGATAAAAAATTTCCAATCACCTTCACAATCCATGATCGCAAATTATTGTAAGCCCTGCAATCTATGTACATAAGTTTTAAAAATAAATAGATCAATAGAAGTAGTTTAAATAAATGTTTGTGTTATATTTCATACCTTCCTTTGGTTTTATAACATGCTTTCAGTTGAAATAAGATAAAAGGACTAAAGAAATTTAAAACATGAATCAAAGAAACCACAAAAAATATTAGTGCCTGGCCCCGAACTACTGACTTCTTTGTTGCGCACAGGTCTATCTACAGCAGGGCTCAGTGTTGTCTCCCGACTGACCTGGCTTACATAACTCTCTCTGTGTCTGGTCTCTTGGTGTTGAACACTTGTTGTCTGAGGAATAAGTGACAGATGTAATAATGTGATTTATCATCTGATATTTTTTACAAGCAGTGTGACTCAGAAAAACACAGACCTTTTATAAAAAATTCCTTTCATTAATATCTTTCTGCCCAATATTGTACTTATTCACCCGTGGTAAATGAACCCAGTCAAAGAACATCCTTATTTCCAGTTCACCAATTCCTATATGTGCGTTTGGTTTCATTTCCGTAATTTATAAAATAAATACATGCCCACTCACACTCACACACTTACACAGATAAACATATACAAACATTCTCTCCTTAAACACATTTACAAATAATTTTTGTAAAAACAGGAGAAACTACTGATAATCACATTGCCTAGGGATAATTGTTTAGTTTTTAAACAAAAAAGATGTCAGAGTACATATACTTTATAAATATAAAACAGTATCATGATTAGAGTAAAGTCCCTTTCTATTAATGTATACTAATTGATTCAATCTATAATTTGCTAAGGGCCACTTAGCTTATATACCATTCTTTGTATCATATAAACCCTGATGTTAGTAAAATTTTACATACATAATTTACCACAGCCAGAGTCTTCTTTAAAATAAATTCTAAGAAATAGCCTTTAAGAGCAAAGAGATTTAACTTAAATAAAAGCAATTTGGCATTATCATAGTCAGAGTTTATATTATCTAATTATTACCACATATTATCATATATTTCATATATTATCACATACGTCCTGACTTTTGTCTAATAAACCCATAACATCATACAGATATTGAAAACTAGTGGTGATAAGTAAGCTTCTACAGTCCCATGGACACTGTTTCATTGAATCCATACAAATTACTCACAATAGATTCCTGAATATAGTGCAATGAAACAAATTTGTCTGAAAAGATAATTCTCTCAAATACCCTTATGGAATGTTGTGGTGAGTTCGTGTTAAAGTGACATTTACAAATTCACA
>NW_025793592.1:879-1734 GCF_021613505.1 Equus quagga | reverse complement strand
GTTGTCTAGGATATGGAAAATTCAGAACCTTTGTGCATTGTCGCTGGGAATGCTAAATGGTGCGGCTGCTATGGAAAACAGCATGGAGGTTCTTCACAAAATTAAAAATTGAACCAGTATATGATCCACTAATCCTGCTTTAGAATATTTATGCAAAAGAATTGAAATCAAGATTTCAAAAAGGTATTAGCATTCCAATGTTCCTTGCAGAACTATTCACAATAGTCAAGATGTGGAAACAACCTAAATGTCCATGGATATATAAATGGATAAAGAAAATGTGGTATACACATACAATAGAATAAAGTTTAGCTTTAAAAAAGAAGGAAATTCTACAACATGTGACCACATTGATGAACCTTAACGACCTTATCCTAAGTGAAATAGGCCAGTCACAGAAAGACAAACTTCATGACTCCACTTACATGAGGTATCTAAAATAATCAAATACACACAATCAAAGAGTGAAATGATAGTGGCCAGGGGCTCGGAGAGGGAGAAATGGAGAATTACAAATCAATGGGCATAAAATTTCAGTTAAGCAAGATGAATAAGTTCTAGAGATCTGCTGTAAAAAATTGTGTCTGTAGTCAACAATACTGCATTGTACACTTAAAAATCTCTTAAGAGGGTAGGACTCATGTTAAGTGTTCTTACTACAATAAAGTAAAATTTTAAAAAGAAATATTAGTACATTATGATCACTAAAATCCAAACTTTATTTGTTTTTTCCATTGCCCTTATTCTTTCCTGGGACCCTATCCAGGCTACCACATTGTATTTAGCTGTCCTGTCTCCCCAGCCTCCTCCAGTATTTGACAATTTTTCACTCTTCTCTTGACTTTGACAGTCCTA
>NW_025793592.1:0-869 GCF_021613505.1 Equus quagga | reverse complement strand
GGAATGTTGTGGTGAGTTCGTGTTAAAGTGACATTTACAAATTCACAAAACTAATGACACATAGACTCCTATATTTGTGAGAGACCATTCAAGTCTCACTTCTAAACCAAGGCAGGAGCTCAACAGTGATTGAGGGCAGAAGGGAGCAAATATGAAGAGTTGCTACATTAGGAGGTAATCTGTTTTATTTATATTGGCTGGGCACGTGAACGTTTTAAGTTGGTGTGAAGTGAAAGTGTTGTACCATTCCAGGGATAAAATAGCTAATAAAGAAATTGGTGTCCCTTGACATTGTGTGACCTGGCAGCTTAGGGGGATAGTCTCTGCATTGCCCATTTATTGAGTAATATTTTATGGTGTGTGTGAGTCATTGCTGCACAAGCATAGGTTACTATGTGTACTTTAAATGCCTACCATTGATTGATGTTCTGAAAAAATATACAATAATCATGCACATTAGATGTACCTCTTGAGTCTTACTGCAGTTGTCACAAATATGTAAATGAAAATTTATGCAAACAAAAAAAAGTAAGACATGGAAGGGATGTACCAGATTATATATCCTAATATGTCAGGTAGTTTTGCATTTCTTATGAAACATCACCTGGAGTAAAAGGAAATATAGATTTGCAGTTACTTTTGTCTACTTGTTTATCTTGTTTGTTGTTACAGAGTTTCTCCCTGCTTTTAATAAAGCTAAAATATTAGGCAAATTTCATTTAAGTTAATATGTTTTCAATTTTTGGTAAAGTGATTTAGTGATAATTTTTAATGTCTTTCATCATGTATTGTTATTCTTTGTGTGATGATCCCACTGCTAAAACACCAAATGTGCTCCTGTAGGAGATATTGTTGGTGCAAATCTGAAA
>NW_025793591.1:0-1641 GCF_021613505.1 Equus quagga | reverse complement strand
GCCATTTACTCAATCCGGTTTGATTCTTATCTAAAAGTTGTGGGACCACCCAATGACCGGACCCTACCAGGACTGGTACCATTTTAACTTTTTTTTCTTTGTCTCGTGGAGAGATGACTCACATACCTATGCCTTAAATTTAGCCCTAACCCTCAACTCGGGGAGCAGCAGGAGCTCTCTGACTGCCTGTGGGTCCTGTCCCCACGCACCAGCTCTGCCTGCCCATGGGTCCTGTCCCCATGCCAGCGGGGGCAGCAGCAGCGGCTCTGCCTGCCTGTGGGCTCTGTCCCCATGCCAACGGGGGCAGCAGAGGCAGCAGCAGGAGCTCTGACTGCCCGTGGGTCCTGTCCCCACGCACCAGCTCTGCCTGCCCATGGGTCCTGTCCCCATGCTATTCTATACTATTCTCTAAATAAAAGAGCACTACTGCCAGATCTTGAGAGTCTAAGAAATCTTTCTTTCGACTCCTCGGCTCACTGACCCTGCATCACTTTACACTTCAGGTTAAGAGAATTACTGATTATTTAACATTTTTGTTGCAATGTGAACAAAACATATTCACTTCAGATTTTTAATCTGGTTATTGACAGTATAAAAATTTATAAATTTTCATTGGGCTTGAATTTTTTTAATTGTGAAAACAAATATTTACATTATCTTTTTCCACTTTACCACAATGTGATTAGTGAATGTGACCTGATTTTTATAAATTTAATGAGGTTTTCTTTGGGATGAAAATGCGGTCAATTGTTGTCAAAGTGCCAGGTAACCTTAAAAAATATGTTTCCTTTATACTGGTTCATTCAAACATTTTATTATTCACATCATTTTTTTTTGTACATTTCTCAAACCTTACAAGATATGTTAAAAAGGCTCATGGCTATTGTATTTTTGTTAGTTTCTCCTATGCCTAGGCCAATTTTTCATTACTTGTATATCATGTAATTTGGTCATAAAGATTCTCCACAATGTAACATCATTACAAACGAGACCCGTTGTCATATTTAAGAATTTTCTTTAGACTTTTCATTGTCTGATATTAATATTGCATCCTTTGTCCTTTTATTTTGCATTTTCTGACCTGTCTTTGCCTCTCCTTACCCTCACACACCCTACTATATAGGGACTTTAGGAAATACAATTGAGATTTTGTCACCACACTGCTAAAATTCCCCCATGGCTGCTTATTACCTCCCTGACAAATCTCAATGCCTCAGGGGGCATTCAGAGCCCTGGGCATCCAGGATCTTGCCTTTCTCCCGGTTGGGTCTCTCACTTCTCACTCTGTGATAGAATCATAACAAAATGCTCCAAGTCCTCCAACAGGACCCGAGCCTTTGCCCACACTGATCCTCCTGCCTACAATGCATATGGCCACAGCATCTGCTCTTCTTTAAAAGCACCATCTAGGGGCTGGCCCCGTGGCCGAGTGGTTAAGTTCGCGCGCTCCGCTGCAGGCGGCCCAGTGTTTCGTCGGTTCGAATCCTGGGCGCGGACATGGCACTGCTCGTCAGACCACGCTGAGGCAGCGTCCCACATGCCACAACTAGAGGAACCCACAACGAAGAATACACAACTATGTACCGGGGGGCTTTGGGGAGAAAAAGGAAAAAATAAAATCTTTAAAAAAAAAAAAAAAAG
>NW_025793590.1:0-20878 GCF_021613505.1 Equus quagga | reverse complement strand
TCCTTATATTAACCTCACTTTCCTTGATTACTACATATTTATTAGAACTTTTCTTTTTCTGTCAATTACCTCTATATTTCTTTTCTAACATTTTGTTAGCCTTTTAATTATTGAACTTTAGAAGTTCTTTGTACGTTATAGATATTAATCTTTTATTAACGTTGCAAATATTTCATCTTGTCTTCAGGCTTTGTTAATGGTGTAGTTTATCATCCAGAAACTTCTATTTCAGCAGTAAGGCTTGTCAATTTTTTTCTATGCCTGTGGATTTTCATTGTTGATTGAAAGCATGTTATTAATGAAATTTTAAATTGTGACTTCTGTTTTCTTTTGAAATTTCCCATATCTCCATACATGTTGTCCACCTTTTTGGGTAGAACAGGGTTTCTCAACCTTGAGGGTAACAGAAGAGAACATGAAATTTCCTGTTAAAAGCTACTGTCTCTTTACGCTTTATTTGTTGCTGTAGAAACTTTCCAGTTTCTAAGGGAGAAAGGAAAACACCCGTTTTTAGCATTTATAACATAAAGGTGTTAGAGCATAGTTTCTCAAGCTCAGCAGTATTGATCCTTGGGGGCTGGATAACTCTTTGTGGCCAAGGCTGTCCTGTGCGTTGTAGACTGTTGGGCAGAATCCTTTGCCCTTACTCACTAGATGCCAGTAGGCACCCCTCCAGCTGAGAAACCAAACATGTCTCCAGAAATTGCACCCTGGGGCAAAACTGTCCCCCTGGTGAGAACGACTATGCTAGAGCCCTTAACACATTAATCTTAGTTATTTAAAATTTCCTGCTTGTTAGTCTGTCCTTAATTCTGGTTCTTTTGATTTCTCCATGGGTTGTGTTTTCTTGCTTTTGCTTGTGTTTCATAATTTTTGATTGAATGCTGGACAATGTGTGTAGGACAGTAGTGTTTGGGAGGGCCCATAGCTAGTGTATTAAGTTAAGAATATGCATTGTGACCTGCTGAATGAGCAGAGATGAGCCACCCCCATGGGTCAGTGGATGGCACCCTAAGCATCCGAGCTCCCACTCTGAGGAAGTGAAAACCCAGCGTTCTCCTGACTGAAGGTGCAGGTTCTGCACACTCACACAAAGGCAGTAAAGTAACAAGATTTATTACTTACAGATCCCAGCACTGGAGAGTGTGTGTGCAATGAGCCCAAAGGGAAGGGCAATCCTCTGGCCCAGGTGATGAGGGAGCAGGAGATAGAGAGCAGGGTAGCAAGCACCTATCACTTATGGGGTGCTCGGGGCAGACATCACTAACTTTTCATGGGCTGGACTCTAAGTGGTTATTTTAAAAGCTGACCCAGGGGGAAATAAAAGCAGGAACTTGTGGCAGAAATCCTAAGTTCAGGGCATTATCTAAATGTCCAGACTCTGGGTGTGGGCTGGGTTGTCGCGCTATAAAATGGCTTGGCAGCAACTCAAAATAGCTGTTTCTCATCACAAGTAGACACTGAAGGACTTATTATTTATTACCAGAAGTGGGCACACTATTCTTCTGCTAGGCTGTTTTTGAGGGGGCTTGAGTCTATCTGGTCAGGAGTCATTGCACCCTGGGCTTCAGTTTATTCTAGCGTTACCTTGTGATCTTGTGCTTTTGGTTGTGGCTGTTTTGCCAGAGGGTTTTCCTCACTGCTCTGCCTTCAGCTGTAGACCCGCCCAGCGTGGCTGCATCTCAGAGAGGGTCTCTGCACATTCCTCCCACTCCCTCAGAGATTCTACACTCACACGATTGCCCACCTTGGCCCTGGTCAATCATTAAAAAGTGAAGGTGAATTCTTCTTAACCGTTTGTGTGCCACCCAGATCCCTGCCGTTTGTGCTCTGCCACAGGTGAGCCAGTGCCCTGACAGTCTCTGCTGCACGAGCCTCACCCCCTTATTCCCATACTAATATGCCCCTTCTTGGCTGGAGATGATGTCACCTGGCGACCACTCATCCCTGAACAGTGGATGCAGAGGTTATGGGAAGTGTGCAGAGGCCTGAGACATAGCGCACGAGCCCCGTATGGATGTAGAAGTTGTGAAATAGTGAAATATCCTCATCTCAGGTAGTAATTAGCTGCTGCCTGGGATCCCTAAGGAGTGTCCTCCACACGACCGCAGCTCCTTCCCTGTACCCCCAGGTCATTTCACATCTAGCCTCAAGGGAACTAACGGATGGCAGGCAGGGCCCTTCAGCCTTCGTTCTGCTCGATTCAACATGTGATCAGACATTCTCACTATGCATCTGAGGACATTTGTGAGGGGGAACTCCCACACTCATCTCCACTCTGGAGCAGAGAGCAAACAGAGCCCACCCAGTCTGCCTGGCAAGCTGAGAAGGGCTGGGACGGAAGCCCGGCCCCTGGTCCTGAAGCCTGAGGACTTCAACAGACATCTCTTGGCCGTGACACGACCAGTGCCCTGTGTCCTGAGTCCCCGGACAAAGGGCCTCTGTGCTGTTCCCCAGCCTGAGGGCTCCAGATGCCCCACAGTCTCTGATGTGCCCCCACCACCCTCGAGCCCTGTACCTTTACAACCACTGTGGGATTGCCAGGACCTCCCAGGTGGAGACACTGACCTGGGGTAACAGCAACAGGATCATAACACCATGAGGATGCAGACTGCAGTCAGGAATGGAGGGCGCCAGCTGCCGGCTGGGAACCAGAGAACGAGGAGAGGAGGATGACCACTGTCAGAAGAGGAAGAGCTCAGGAAACTGGGCCTTTGGGGAGGAAGAAACAGCGTCTCTGATCCCCTGAGGAAGACCATTTCTGAGGCCCACTCACAGACTGTGTCCCCCATTTCCCCTCGTTGGTGAAGGAACACAGACCCTGCACTCCCAGTTCCCATCATTAATGGGGCTGGCTGGGCAGGGTCACCTCCAGGGCTCAGGGCTGCGGCTATCAGTGGCAAAAGCAGCACAGAGTGCCCGGGGGCAGAAACAGCCATGGCAGAAAGGAGAGTTGAGCTCAAATTCCAAGCCATGTCCGCATGGCCACCGCCTCCCCACTCTGTGGCTCTGGTCTGCAGCCCGCCACCTTCCAGCAGGTGCCGGGGGCTCCTCACACAGAACTCCTGCATTGTGCATGTAGTCGTGGGCTCAGCCTCTCCCTCCATCTCCTGGGACTCCCGAGGAATCACTCACCGACAGCCACAGTCCTCGTGGAACCTCAGGTGCTACAGGTGAGGGCACAGAATACACACGCACAGCTGATGGCAGGGAGACAGCAACTCCAATGTCTCCCAAAGGAGGGGGCAAGTCTTAAAGGAGCAAGTCCTCAGGTCAGTGTGCCTTTGCCCAGACCCAGACCATGGCAGAAATCTGCTTTCTCTTTGAGGTTTTCTCCCCAGGATTCTGCATCACCCTGCTCCAGGACATCAAGTGGAAAGGGGGTTTTAGAGTCAGACAGCCCAAGATTTGAGTCCCAGCGCCTCCCCTTCTGACTCGACTTTAGATGAGTTGCTCTACCTTTTGGAATCTCAGTGTGCACAACTGTAAAATGAGTATAATAAAAGTGAAAACAGACTGCTGTTATTAGACAAGCATGCTGCTGAGACTGAGATGTTAAATGAAAGTGCCAGTTAAAAGGAAAAGGAAAAACCAGTCCTTCCCCTTTTTCTCTACAACTGTTTCCTGACCAGAGACAAACCATGAGTGACACTCACAGACCGGCCGTCAAGGACTGTGTTGGCCAGGCTCTCCCAAGGACCAGGTCCCTTCTTTTTTCCTGGTTCCCACTCTGCCCAGGACACTCCTGCCCTCCCCTGTGAGGCACAGCGCGATGTCCCAGTGGGGTTTTCACAGCAAGGCTGCCTGAGTTCAGCTTCCAACTTGGACACTTCTTAACTGTTACATCAGGCAAGTCTCAGTTTCCTTATCTGCAAAATGGGAATTTTAAGAGCCTCTACTCATAAGGTGAGTCCATGACAGTAGACGTAGAGAGGAGGACCTGGCATGTAGTGAGTAAACGTCAGGCTTTTGTTATACCCTGTTTGAGTCCTTTTATTATCAAGCACAACAGTGCAGCTCCAATAAATTATTCTCATTATTACTCTTCTCTTGTGGAACTTTACTATTTTATTCACAAAGTAGTATATATTCATTACTTTAAAATTAGGAAAAAATGAGTAAATACGGAAGGAAATAACATTAATCCCACATCTAAGAACCCTGAAACTCACAAACATACTCAAGATTGATCATTCCTTAAAAATATTCCTCGGAGCCAGCCCCGTGGCACAGCGGTTAACTTAGCACGTTCTGCTTCAGCAGCCCAGGGTTCACTGGTTTGGATCCCAGGTATGGACACATGCACCACTTGTCAAGCCATTCAGTGGCAGGAGTCCCACATATAAAGTAAAGGAAGATGAGCACGGATGTTAGCTCAGGGCCAGTCTTCCTGAGCAAAAAGAGGAAGATTGGTGGTAGATGTTAGCTCTGGGCTCATCTTCCTCAAAAAAAGGAAACAAAAATATTCTTCTTGATTGTCCTATGCACGACCCCCCAAGACTGCCCTCTCTCCTTAGCTTTATCGACAAACTCCTAAAAAACAGCATCCATGCTGGACACCTGCACTTCTTCACTTCTGACTCATTCCTGAGCACCGCCTATGAGAATGTGGTGTCCAGGGCCAGAAGCAGAAGTGAATCCATTTTTTAACCACATCACTTGGTGCTTGGTGGTGATGTGGGCACAGAGCTCATTGCCCCACATCTGTGGTACGCACACACACTGCTAAACATCTTGAGAGCATGGATTGACAGCAAATATTTATTTATAGGTTATATATTTGTAGTGTCATCCATATATGGGAAATTAGTAAAATCTCATTTCTTATTTTTTAGATCAAAATAAATTTAAATAGAAGTTATAACAATTTCTCACTGTACCCTCATGAGTTGACTTGCATGACCCCTGAGGTGGGAGCACCACACTTTGAAAGCCACTGCCCCAAACAGCTCCAAAACCTCTAAGCTGCCCCCTTCTCAGTGATGCTTGCCTCCTGGTCATTGTGCTCTGCATCGTCCCCTCTCACTGGAGTGGGCAGGACCCAGTGACTCACTTCCAACCAACAGAATATGGCAAAAAGTGATGGGACGTCACCCCTGAGACCAGGTTACAAGAAGGTAACCTCCATCCTCTTTGCTCCCTCTTGCTGGCTCCCTCACCCACTCTGAGGGAAGTCAGCTTTCCCACAGAGAGGGCCGTGTGGCAAGAACTGGTGGGGAGTGACGTCAGCATCATGCTGGAGTGAGCTCAGCTGGGACTCTCTCCCCTCCAACATACAACAAAAAGGAGCAACCATATTCCAACAGAAAATACCCTAATAGCACAGGAATCCTGGGAGACCCACAGCAGCCAAAGGATGGAGGGCAGAGAAGCTGGGACCCCCCTCAGAGGAGCTGGCACAGGGTAAGAGAGAACTTCACTCCCTCCCCTAGAGACTGGGATCACTTCCACGGGAGGCTCCATAAGGGAAGGGGCGGGGGAGGGGCCTCGCATCCCAGGATCACCCAGGACTCCCTAGGGCCCTTGCAGCCTAGAGGGAAGCCCTCTAATGGGGCAAAAGCTTTTGCGTGGGGTAACCTCATCAAGCCAAGACCCCAGGAGACCAGATAGCAGGAGCTGATCGGGAAACCGGGTCTGCACACAAGAGAAAGCACCCTTCCCCGACCCACACCAGCTGGACCATCTCTGCTGAAGGCGGAGGGCTCAGAAGATGTGGCTCTCGACCCCCATCCAGTGATGATAAGCTGTAACTGCAACTGAATTATATCACAATGGGGAAAACACGTAGTTCTAGCATCAAGCAGTTCATCAAATCACCAGACCAGAGGGAAAACAATAAATACCCAGAATTATGTCCTGAGGACTCAGAAATAACTAAACAACAATGAATTCAGAATAGCTATTGTCGAAAAACTCAATGAAGTAAAAGGAAATATATAGATAGGAACAATTCAATGAGTTCAGGAGTTACTTCACAAAAGAGATTGGAACTATAAAGAAGAATCAATCAGAAATACTAGAGACGAAAGACACAGTGAAAGAGATAAAACAAAATACAGATTCCCCGAATGCTCATGTGGACCCCACAGAGGAGCAAATCAGCATAATAGAAGACAGATAGGTTGAATGGCTCCAGACAGTGGAAGAGAGAGAACTGAGACTAAAAATTAAGGAAGAAAGTCTCTGAGAAATATCTGACTCAATGAGGAAATGCAATATAAGAATTATAGGTATCCAAGAAGGTGAAGAGAAGGAGAATGGAGTAGAAAGTGTGCTCAAAGAAATAATAGCAGAGAACTTCCAAAATCTAGGGAATGAGAGAGAAATGTGTGTGGAGGAAGATTTCAGATCTCCTAGATTTGTCAATGTAAAAAGACCTACTACAAGGCATATAGTAGTAAAACTGGCAAAAATGAGCAACAAAGTGAGAATACTCAGGGAAGCAAGGCAGAAGAAAATAACCTACAAAGGAACCCCTATCAGATTTCTCTGCAGAATCCTTAGAAGCTAGGAGAGATTGGAATGACATATTCAAAACTTTAAAAGATAAAAATCTTCAGCCAAGAATACTCTATCCAGCAAAAATATCCTTCAGATATGAGGGAGAAATTAATCTTTCCCAGAAAAACAAAAGCTAAGGGACTTCATAGCCATGAGACCCCCCTCTGCAAGAAATCCTCAAGCAGGCCCTCATACCTGAAAAAATGGAGAAACGGGTCACAAAACACAGAGTAAAGAGACAAATAGAATCAGAATAGAATAGCAAATATTCAACTATAGCATTAGGATAAAGGGAAGGAAAACAACAAAAACAAAGATGATCTTGTCACTTTCACCACAAACTCACTACACAGGTTGGAATGAGATATGAGAATAATAACTTAGGAGGGGAGGAGGAAAGGGACAGAATCAGTTTAGACTAAGGAAATAAGAGGCCATCAGAAAATGGACAATGTTATGCACGAGATTCTGAATACAAACTTCAGGGTAACCACTAAACAAAAAAGCAGAACAGAGACACAAAAAATAATCAAGGAAAAATCTAAGAAACCCAGCATAAGGAACTTCAGAAATCAATGGGTAGACCAAAACATATAGGACGAGAAACAAAGGAAATGCAGGAAAACCAGAAAACGAGCAACAGAATGACAGCATTAAACCCTCACACATCAATAATCACCCTCAATGTAAATGGATTGAACTCTCCAATAAAAAGACACAGAGTGGCAAGATGGATTAAAGAACAAGATCCAACAACTTGTTGCTCCCAGGAAACACATCTCAGCTCCAATGACAAACACAGGCCTGAGCCTGTGAGGGGGTGGAAGACGATACTCCAAGCCAATGGCAAACAAAAGAAAGCAGGTGTCACAATACTCATATCAGACAAAGTAGACTTCAAGGTAAGGCAGGTAAAGAGAGACAAAGAGAGGCAGTACATAATGATCAAAGGGACACTCCATCAAGAAGAAATAACGCTTATAAACATCTATGGATCCAACACAGGAGCACCAAAGTTCATAAAGCAACTATTAACAAACCTAAAAGAAGATATCGAAAATGACACAACAATAGTAGGGGACCTCAACACCCCACTCACATCATTGGATAGATCATCCAGACAGAAAATCAACAAGGAAACAGAGGAATTAACAAAAACCTAAACCAGTTGGTCTTAATAGACACATATGGAACACTCCATCCAAAAACAGCAGAATGCACATTGTTCTCAAATGTGCACAGAACATTCTCAAGGATAGACCATGTGTTGGGAAACAAGGCAAGCCTCTATAAATTTTTTTTAATTAAGGTTATGATAGTTAACAACCTTGTGAAATTACAGTTGCACATCATTATTAGTCATGTTGTAGGTACACCACTTCACCCCTAGTGCCCTCCCCCCACCCCCCTTTCCCCTGGTAACCACTGATCAGTTTTCTTTGTCCATATGTTAACTACCACCTCGGAGTGGAGTCATACAGAGTTCATCTTTCTCTGTCTGGCTTATTTCACTCAACATAATACCCTCAAGGTCTATCCATGTTGTTGTGAATGGGACAACTTTGTCCTTTTTTATGGCTGAGTAGAATTCCATTGTATATATATACCATATCTTCATTATCCAATCATCAGTTGCTGGGCACTTAGGTTGGTTCCATGACTTGGCTATCGTGAATAATACTGTGATGAACATAGGGGTGAATGGGACTTTTGGAATTGCTGACTTCAGGTTCTTAGGATAGATACCCAGTAGTGGGATAGCTGGGTCATAAGGTATTTCTATTCTTAACTTTTTGAGGAATCTCCGTACTGTTTTCCATAGTGGCTGTACCAGTTTGCATTCCCACCAACCGTGTATGAGGGTTCCTTTTTCTCCACAGCCTCTCCAACATTTGTCACTCTTGGTTTTGCATATTTTTGCCATTCTAACAGGTGTAAGGTGATATCTTAGTGTAGTTTTGATTTGCATTTCCCTGATGGTTAGTGATGATGAGCATCTTTTCATGTGTCTATTGGCCATCCATATATCTTCTTTGGAGAAATGTCTGTTCATGTCCCCTGCCCATTTTGTAATTGGGTTGTTTGACTTTTTATTGTTGAGTTGTGTGAGTTCTTTGTATATTATGGAGATTAACCCTTTGTCGGATAAATAACTTGTAAATATTTTTTCCCAATTAGCGGGTTGTTTTGTTGTTTCAATCCTGTTTTTCCTTGCCTTGAAAAAGCTCTTTAGTCTGATGAAGTCCCATTTGTTTATTCTTTCTATTGTTTCCCTCATGTGAGGGGTTATGGTGTCCAAAAAGATTCTTTTGAAGCTGATGTCAAAGAGTGTACTGCCGATATTCTCTTCTAGAAGACTTATTGTTTCAGGCCTAATCTTTAAGTCTTTGATCCATTTTGAATTTATTTTAGTAAATGGTGAAAAAGAATGGTTGATTTTCCTTATTTTACATGTGGCTGTCCAGTTTTCACAGCACCATTTGTTGAAGAGACTTTCATTCCTCCATTGTAGGCCCTCAGCAGCTTTGTCAAAGATTAGCTGTCCATAGATGTGTGGTTTTATTTCTGGGCTTTCAATTCTGTTCCATTGATCTCTGCACCTGTTTCTGTACCAGTATCATGCTGCTTTGATTACTGTAGCTTTGTAGTATGTTTTGAAGTCAGGGATTGTGATGCCTCCAGCTTTGTTGTTCTTTCTCAGGATTGCTTTAGCAATTCGGGGTCTTTTGTTGCCCCATATGAATTTTAGGATTCTTTGTTCTAATTCTGTAAAGAATGTCATTGGAATTCTGATTGGGATAGCATTGAATCTGTAGATTGCTTTGGGTAGTATGGACATTTTAACTATGTTTATTCTTCCAATCCATGTGCATGGAATGTCTTTCCATCTCTTTATGTCGTCTTCAATTACTTGCAAGAAGGTCTTGTAGTTTGCGTTGTATAGATCTTTCAGTTCCTTGGTTAAATTTATCCCAAGGTATTTTATTCTTTTTGTTGCAATCATGAATGGGATTGAGATCTTGAGATCTTTTTCTGTTAGTTCATTGTTAGCATATAGAAATGCTACTGATTTATGTATGTTGACTTTATACTCTGCAACTTTGCTGTAGTTGTTGATTGTTTCTAATAGTTTTTCTACGGATTCTTTGGGGTTTTCTATATATAAGATCATGTCATCTGCAAAGAGCGAGAGTTTTACTTCTTCGTTGCCTTTTTGGATTCCTTTTATTTCTTTTTCCTGCAGAATTGCTCTGGCCAAACCTCCAGTACTATGTTGAATAAGAGTGGTGAAAGTGGGCACCCTTGTCTTGTTCCTATTCTGAGAGGGATGGGTTTCTGTTTTTGTCCATTGAGTATGAAGTTGGCTGTGGGTTTGTCATATGTGGCCTTTATTATGTTGAGGTACTTTCCTTCTATACCTATTTTATTGAGGGTTCTTATCATAAATGGATGTTGGATCTTGTCGAATGCTTTCTCTGCATCTATTAAGATGATCATGTGGTTTTTCTTTCTCATTTTGTTAATGTAGTGAATCACGTTGATTGACTTGAGGATGTTGAACCATCCCTGTGTCCCTGGTATAAATCCCACTTGATCATGGTGTATAATCTTTTTTATGTATTGCTGTATTCAGTTTGCCAAAATTTTGTTGAGAATTTTTGCGTCTATGTTCATCAGTGATATTGGCCTGTAGTTTTCCTTCTTTGTGTTGTCCTTGTCAGGTTTGGGGATCAGGGTGATGTTGGCTTCATAGAATGTATTAGGGAGTGCTCCATCTTCCTCTATTTTCTGGAATAGTTTGAGAAGGATAGGTATTAAATCTTCTGTGAATGTTTGGTAGAATTCTCCAGAGAAGCCATCTGGTCCTGGATTCTTATTTTTGGGGAGGTTTTTGATTACTGTTTCTATTTCTTTACTTGTGATTGGTCTATTCAGATTCTCTATATCTTCCTGATTCAGTTTGGGGAGGTCCTAAGAGTCTAGGAAATTATCCATTTCTTCTAGGTTGTTCAATTTGTTGGCATAAAGTTTTTCATAGTATTCTCTTATGATCCTTTGTATTTCTTCGGTATCTGTTGTGATTTCTCCTCTCTCGTTTCTAATTTTATTTATTTGAGACTTCTCTCTTTTTTTTTGTAATGAGTCTGGCTAAGGGTTTGTCGACTTTGTTAATTTTTTCAAAGAACCAACTCTTTGCTTCATTGATCCTTTCTACTGTCTTTTTTGTTTCAATACCATTTATTTCTGCTCTAATTTTTATTATTTCCCTCCTTCTACTGACTTTTGGCTTTGTTTGTTCTTCTTTTTCTAATTCTGTTAGGTGTCGTTTGAGGTTGTTTATGTAAGATTTTTCTTGCTTATTGAGCTGAGCCTGTATTGCAATGAATTTCCCTCTTAGGATTGCCTTTGTTGCGTCCCAAATAATTTGGTATGGTGTGTTTTCATTTTCGTTTGTCTCCAGATAATGTTTGACTTCTTCTTTAATTTCTTTAATAATCCATTGTTTGTTCAGTAGCATATTGTTTAGTCTCCACATTTTTGGCCCTTTCCCAGCTTTATTCTTGTAGTTGATTTCTAGTTTCCCAGCATTATGATCAGAAAAGATGCTTGATATTATTTCAACCCTCTTGAACTTATTGATGCTTGCCTTGTTTCCCGACATACAGTCTATCCTTGAGAATGTTCCATGCTTGCTTGAGAAGAATGTGTAACCTGCTGTTTTTGGATGAAGTGTCCTATATATATCTGTTAGGTCCATCTGATCTAATTTTTCATTTAATTCTATAATTTCCTTGTTGATTTTCTGTCTGGATGATCTGTCCATTGGTGTTAATGGGGTGTTGAGGTCCCCTAGTATTATTGTATTGCTGTTGATGTCTCCTTTTAGTTTTGTTAATACTTTCTTTATGAATTTTGGTGTTCCTGTGATAGGTGCGTATATATTTATAAGTGTTATGTCATCTTGGTAGAGCATCCCTTTTATCATTATATACTGCCCCTCTTTGCCTTTCTTTATCTGTTTTGCTTTGAAGTGTACTTTGTCTGATATAAGTATGGCAACACCTGCTTTCTTTTGTTCATTATTAGCTAGGAGTATTGTCTTCCATCCCTTCGCTTTGAGTCTGTGTTTGTCTTTAGGGCTGAGGTGTGTTTCCTGGAGGCAGCATATTGTTGGATCTTGTTCTTTGATCCCTCCTGCCACTCTGTGACTTTTGATGGGAGAGTTCAATCCATTCACGTTTAGAGTGATTATTGAATCATGGAGGCCTACTGTTGCCATTTTATCACTTGTTTTCTGGTTCTTTTGCATTTTGTCCTGATGGAGAGCTGTTACTTTGTGTTATGGTCCTTCTGCTTATCTCCTTTGTATTGGATTTTGTAACCCCTTTCCTTTTTTTGATTTTTCAGGAATGAGGTTCTTCCTGAGCATTTCTTGAAGAGGAGGTTTTGTGGCGATGAGCTCCCTTAACTTTTGTTTATCTGGGAAAGTTTTTATTTCTCCATCATATTTGAAGGATATTTTCGCTGGGTAGAATATTCTTGGCTGCAGGTTTTTGTGCTTCAGGTTTTGAATATTTCATTCCAATCTCTTCTAGCCTGTAAGGTCTCTCCTGAGAAATCTGCTGATAGCCTTATGGGGCTTCCTTTGTAAGTTATTTTCTTCTGCCTGGCTGCCCTTAGTATTTTCTCTTTGTCGTTGACTTTTGCTAGTTTCACTACTGTATGCCTTGGGCTTGGTCTTCTTGCGTTAATAAAGTTTGGAGATCTGTTGGCTTCTGTCACATGAAGTTCCATCTCTCTTCCCAAGTTTGGAAAGTTCTCAGCTATTATTTCTTTGAACAGGCCTTCTGCCTCCTTCTCCTTCTCTTCTCCCTCTGGTATACCTTTAATCCTTATGTTGCATCTCCTAATTGAGTCAGATAATTCTCGGAGAGTTTCTTCATTTCTTTTTAGTCTTAGTTCTCTCTGCTCCTCTGTCTGCAGCATTTCTATATTCCTATCCTCCAAATTGCTAATTCTGTCCTCCATATTATCGACCCTACTGTTCAGAGAGTCCATATTTTTCTTAATCTCCTCCATTGTGTTCTTCACCTCCAGTATTTCTAATTGGTTCTTCTTTATAGTGTCAAGCTCTTTTGTGACATAGCTCCTGAACTCATTGAGTTGTCTATCTGAATTCTCTTTTAACTCATTGAGTTTTTTAATCATGGCAGTTTTGAAATCATCGTCATTTAGGTTATAGATTTCATTGTCTTTGGGATTGTTTTCGGGGTGCTTATCATTTTCCTTCTGTTCTGGAGATTTAATATATTTTTTCATACTGCTTGATGGCATGGATTTGTGCCTCCGCATAGAGTTAGAGTTTAGTCACTGCTTCCACTTGTTGCAACTGGTGTTGGGGGGGGCAGCTGTTTAGACTGCACCAAGAAGGAACCCTGTCAGCTGTTACTGGCTGGACCTGGACCCCTCCTCGTAGTCACAATGGTCCTGTGTGGTCCCTCATCGGTTGTGGGGGCAATCGCAAGGGGTCCTCAGGCTGCTGGTGCCTACTGTTGCATCCCATGTAGACGCGCTCCCTCCTTGTCTGCAGTGGTGTTGTGGGCTTTCCCAGCAGCCAGGAGCAGGATCACCTATAATCGCAGCTTTGTCCCTGACAGAGCCCACAAGATCACACTTGTCCACTATAGGTCCCAGCAGAGCTATGGGTATCTTCTGCAGTCTGTTGTTACCTCACCTAGCTGTGCTACTTTTGCCCCAGGGCCTTCCTGCCTTGTGATTGCCAGTCAGGACCTCTCCAGTAGTGCTGTGCAGAGGCTTTCATTGAGGCTGCTGTAGGAACCTGGAGATCCCCTCTGGGCTATGTAGCCATTTCACCAGAGCTCCACTCTGCCCCACTCCACTCTCACGGATCTCTGGGAGCCCCTTGCCTCATCTGGGATACGGCCAGAGTCTGTGGGCCTGGCGGTGGCTGGTAAGCTGCTGCCTTGTGGGTAATTCTGCTCTAGGGAGCTTCCTGGTGTTCCGAATGCTGGGCGGGGCCTCCCTGCTAATAGCACACTGAGGCTTTCCCTGCCGGGGGATGCGGGACCCCAGAGCCTCCCCCCCGGGCCACAGAGCCGGGTGCTGGAGCTCCAACCATGTCCCCAAGCACATCCACGGGAAGTCTGGGTGCCTCCGGACCCATGTGCTGGAGACCGTGGGCCCAGCAGCAGCTGGTGGTCTCATGCAGTGCCAGGGGATCCACCCACCAGGAGCTTCCCTTTGTCCTGGATTCTGGGAAGGGCCTCCCAGCTAATGTCAAGCAGAGGCTTTCCCTGCTGGGGGGTTGCGGGACCCCGGAGCCTCCCCCCAAGCCACAGAGCTGGGTGCTGGAGCTCCAACCCTGTCCCCAAGCATGTCCATGGGAAGTCTGGGCACCCCCTGCACTGACCCGTGCAGGGCCGGAGACCATGTGCCCAGCAGCAGCTGGCAGTCTGGAGCCATGCCAGGGAATCTGCTCGTCAGGAGCTTACCTTTGTTCTGGATTCTGGGCGAGGTCAGCTAATGGTGAGCAGAGGCTTTCCATGCCAGGGGGGGTGCAGAACCCTGGGGCCTCCACCTGGGCTGCAGAGATGAGCCTCTATAAATTTTAAAAAGTTGAAATGATAACAAGCATCTTCTCTGATCATAATGCTATAAAGCTAGAAATTAATTACAAGAAAAAAGCTGGGAAAGGGACAAAGATGTGGAGACTAAACAATATGCTATTGAACAAGCTATTAATCACTGAAGAAATTAAAGAAGAAATCAAAAAATATCTGGAGACAAATGAAAACGATAACATGCCATACCAACTCATATGAGATACAGCAAAAGCTGTATTAAGAGGGAAATTCATGACAATACAGGCACACCTTAACAAAGAAGAAAAATCCCAAACAAGCAATCTTAAACTACACCTAACTGAATTAGAGAAAGAAGAACAAACAAAGCCCAAAGTCAGCAGAAGGAGAGAAATAATAAAAATCAGAACAGAAATAAATGCTATTGAAACAAAAAGGGCAGTAGAAAGGACCAATGAAACAAAGAGCTGATTCTTTGAGAAGATAAATAGAATTGACAAACCCCTAGCCACACTCACAAAGGAAAAAAGAGAGAAAGCTCAAATAAACAAAATCAGAAATTAAAGAGGAGAAATAACAACAGACACTACAGAAATACAACAGGTTATAAGAGAATACTATGAAAAACTATATGCCAACAAAATGGATAACCTAGAGGAAATGGGTAAATTCTTAGACTCTTACAACTCCCAAAGCTTAGTCAAGAAGAACCAGACATTCTGAACACACCAATCACAAGGAAAGAGATTGAAACAGCAATCAAAAGCATCCCAAAGAATAAAACCCCAGGACCAGATGGCTTTCCTGGGGAAATCTACCAAACTTTTAGAGATGATTTAATACCTATCCTTTTCAAGCTATTCCAAAAAATTAGGGAGGCTGGAACACTTCCTAACACATTCTACGAGGCCAACATCACACTGATACCAAAACCTGACAAGGACAGCACGAAAAAGGAGAATTACAGGCCAATAGCGCTGATGAGCATAGATGTAAAAATTCTCAACAGAACTTTGGCAACCCCAATTCAGCAATTCATCAAAAGGATCATACATCATGATCAAGTGGAATTCATACCAGGGACACAGGGATGGTTCAACATCTGCAAATCAATCAACATGATACACCACATCAACAAATTGAGGAATAAATACCACATGATCATCTCAATAGATGCAGAGAATGCATTTGAAAGATCCAACAGCGATTTATGACAAAAACTCTTAACAAAATGGGGATAGAAGGAAATTACCTCAACATAATAAAGGCCATATATAACAAACCCCATATACGACAAACCCACAGCCAACATCATACTCAACGGCCAAAAACTGAGCACCATCCCCCTGAGAACAGGAACGAGACAAGGATGCCCTCTATCACCACTCTTATTCAACATAGTACTGGAGGTCCTGGCCAGAGAAATCAGGAAAAAGAAAGGAGGAAAAGGAATCCAAATAGGGAGGGAAGAAGTGAAACTCTCGCTGTTGGCAGACGACATGATCGTACATATACAAAATCCCAAAGAATCCATTGGAAAGCTATTAGAAATAATCAACAACTACAGCAAAGTTGCAGAGTATAAAGTCAACATACATAAATCAGTAGCATTTCTATACTCTAATAACGAACTAACAGAAAAAGAACTCAAGAACACAATACCATTCACAATTACAACAAAAAGAATAAAATACCTCGGGGTGAATTTAACTAAGGAAGTGAAAGACCTATACAACGAAAACTACAAGGCTTTTCTGAAAGAAATGGATGATGACATAAGGAGATGGAAAGACATTCCATGTACATGGATTGGACGAATAAATAGATAAAATGTCCATTCTACCTAAAGCAATCTACAGATTCAATGCTATCCCAATCAGAATCCCAATGACATTCTTTACAGAATTAGAACAAAGAATCCTAAAATTCATATGGGGCAACAAAAGACCCGAGTTTCTAAAGCAATCCTGAGAAAGAACAACAAAGCTGGAGGCATCACAATCCCTGACTTCAAAACATACTACAAAGCTACAGTAATCAAAACAGCATGGTACTGGTACAGAAACAGGTGCAGAGATCAATGGAACAGAATTGAAAGCCCAGAAATAAAACCACACATCTATGGACACCTAATCTTCGACAAAGCTGCTGAGGGCATACAATGTAGAAAAGAAAGTCTCTTCAACAAATGGTGCTGTGAAAACTGGAAAGCCACAAGTAAAAGAATGAAAATTGACCATTCTTTTTCACCATTCACCAAAATAAACTCAAAATGGATCAAAGACCTAAAGGTAAGACCTGAAACCAGAAGGCTTCTAGAAGAAAATACAGGCAGTATACTCTCTGACATCAGTATTAAAAGAATCTTTTCAGACACCATGTCTTCTCAGACAAGGGAAACAATAGAAAGAATACACAAATGGGACCTCATCAGACTAAAGAGCTTCTTCAAGGCAAGTGAAAACAGGGTTGAAACAAAAAAACAACCCACTAACTGGGAAAAAATATTTGCAAGTCATATATCTGACAAAGGCTTAATATCCATAATATATAAAGAACTCACACAACTCAACAACAAAAAATCAAACAACCTGGTCAAAGCATGGGCAGGAGACATGAACAGATATTTCTCCAAAAAAGATATATGGACGGCCAATAAGCACATGAAAAGATGTTCATCATCACTGATCATCAGGCAAATGGAAATCAAAACTACACTAAGATGTCACCTTATGCCCATTAGAATGGCAAAACTAACCAAAACAAAAAGTAACAAATGTTGGAGAGGTTGTGGAGAAAAAGGATCCCTCCTACACTGCTGGTGGGAATGTAAACTGGTGCAGCCACTATGGAAAGCAGTATGAAGATTTCTCAAAATGTTAAAAATAGAACTATCCTATGACCCAGCCATCCCATTACTGGGTATCTATCCTAAGAACCTGAAGTCAGCAATTCCAAAAGTCCCATGCACCCCTATGTTCATTGCAGCATTATTTACAATAGCCAAGATATGGAAGCAACCTAAGTGCCCACCAACTGATGATTGGATAAAGAAGATGTGGTATATATATATACAATGGAATACTACTCAGTCATAAAAAAGGACAAAATCGTCCCATTCACAACAACATGGATGGACCTTGAGGGAATTATGTTAAGTGAAATAAGCCAGACAGAGAAGGATAATCTCTGTATGACTCCACTCGTATGAGGAAGTTAAACATGTGGACAAAGGGAACAGATTAGTGGCTACCAGGGGAAAGGGGGTTGGGGGTGGGCACAAAGGTTGAAGGGGTGCACCTACAACACGACTGACAGACAATAATGTACAACCAAAATTTCACAAGGTTGTAAACGATCATAATCTCAATAAAAATTTTTTAAAAAAAAGAACTAACAGACACCTCCAGCCAACAGCCAGCAGGGAACTGAAGTCCACGCTGGTGCAAGGGCCTGACATTAAGCTTTTCACCCAAGGTATCCATTTTAAAAGATGTGCATCTTGAATAAGCATATTGGCAGCCGTGTGGCACAGCTGCCAGCCAAACCACCAGATGAGGAATTAGGCTGCCCCCACCCATGAAGGCCCCTCTTTCAGAAAGCCCTGGGTGACCCAGATAACTGATCATTTGAGGGACCCCACTGCTCCCTTCCCACACTCTAATTCCCGCTCTTATGCTTTAAATTAGCCAAAAAAGAGTGAACCCTGAAAACCCCAGACACCCTGGTCTTGGGTCCTAATCAAGGCAGAGCCCCAGTTCCATGTGCACTCTCCATCTACCTGAGAACTCACCGGGCAGCCTCGGGCGTGCCATGCATCCTCCAGGACCTGTGAGTAATGAATCTTGTTCCTCAAAGTCCCCTGATGGTTTTCTCCTAAAGTGTGTCCTTCAGTCACAATACGAGATGCTAGGGGTGGCCCAGCCACAACAGTGGCACCAGCCACGGAGAGTGTGGGGCTGCCACAAGCAGTGTGGCCCAGGCGAGGGCCTCAGGGCTTCCCACAAGACAGCGTCACTCGATGACAACGTCACTCGCTGTCAACAGGCTGGACCGAGACAACGTCTGCCAGCGATCATGTGGGCAGGCCTGGAAGTGGGTACTTCCCCAGTCAAGCCTTTAGATGAAATGGCAGCCCCTGCGGGCAGCTTGACTGAAGCCTGGTGAGGGACTCAGAGCAGGGGACACAACTAAGCCGCACCCACACTCGTGGCACAGAGAAAGCCATATGACAAATAAGTGCCGTGTTAAGCTGCTGAGTTTGGGGGAAATTGGTAAGGCAGCCATTAATAACCAGTACACCCCGTACCAGAATTCTCCTTGGTGAGGCTCTAAATTACCCCCTCAGCCTCATCTTCCCCTCCCTACCAGACTGTGCTCCACTCACACCTGAGTGTGGGAAGGCCAGGACTTATTTCACACTGTTCCTGCCTCCAGGAGGCCCCAACCCCAGCTAAGAAACCATCCTTTCTAAGCCAGGCCTAAATGTCAGCTCTTCCACAAAGAAAACTCTTTGACAGATCTGAAAGCCCACTCTTCTCAGCCCTACCCAGTCCCAGCCAGCAGGTGGTGCTGGAGCTGCCTGTGCAAGGGCCCTGAGGTCGCCCAGTTGGGGTGGGTTCCCTGTGGGATAGAGAGAAAAGAAAAGATGAGTGAAGAGTGACAGTATGGCTAACTCAGTCTGTGCTTGCCCCGACTGCAGATCACCTGTGTAGTGGGTTGAGCAGTGTACGAATCTGCTGGGGTGGCCATAACAAAACACCACAGACCATGCGGCTTTAACAACAGAAATCTCTTTTCTCACAGTTCTGGAGCATGGAAGTCCAAGATCAACGTGCTGGCAGGGCTGGTTTCTGGCGAGAGCTTCTCCTTGGCTTGCAGGAGAAGCATAAAAAAATAGGATCCTCAAAAAATTCATGTCTGCCAAGAGCCTCAGAATGTGACCTTATTTGAAAACGTGTTTTTGCATGTGTAATTAGTTAAGGATCTCAGGATGAGGCCAGCCCAGGTTGAGCAGGCGGCCCTAATCCAGGGACTGCTGTCCCTATGAGAGGAGAGGACAGCATGAGACTCATGGAGGGGAAGATGGCCATGGGAAAACAGAGGCAGAACCTGGGGTGATGTGGCCACAGGCCAAGGGACATCTTGGGCCACTAAGGGTGGAAGCGGCGATGAGGGATTCTCCCCAAGAGCTCTCGGAACCTTTGCACTCTGGCCTCCAGAGCTGCGAGAGAAGACGCCCCCATCGCTTCTGCTGTTCTAAGCCGCCAAGTTCACCATGCTACATCAGCAACAGGAAACATATCCAACCTGTAACTTGGATTGGAATCCAGGACACAGGCTCTGGAGCCAGGCTCCCTGGGTGGGAATCCTGTTCCATCACTTACTATATGTGTGTCTTTAGAAACTTCCTGAGCCTTTCTGTGCCTCAGCTTCCTCATCCATAAAATTAGGACAATAACAGCAGCTCCCACCTGGGCCGTTGTGTGGGCCGGGGGGGCGTGCGCATACAGCAGAACCCTCATGTGGGCTGAGGGGGGCCGCTCATACACCAGGGCTGTTGTGTGGGCTGAGGGGTGCACACTCATACAGCAGGACCGTCATGTGGGCCGAGGGGGGCACGCTCACACAGGGGGGCCATTGTGTGGGCCAAGTGGGGCATGCTCACACAGCAGTGCCGTCATGTGGGCCGAGGGGGCACGCTCATACAGCAGGGCCATTGTGTGCTGAGTGGGGCACGGTCTTAATCTGCTCCATTGAGTGACTCTCGTGTGGCCTATCTCAGTGTTAATGACTCTTAGGAGGAGTATTCACACGCTAAGATCAGTATTATGGTTTGAAATACGCTTCTTTTCAACTATGAATGAACTCTGTTATGACTGAATTTGTTTCCAATGATCTATTCCAAATTTTCCTTTGAGATTGAAATTCTAAACTCCTCAAGCAATTTCGTTTCCCTTTTCTCATTAAGCTCTTTCCTAAAATGTGACCCCGAGCATAGGAAATAAATGAGTTCTGGCATAATATATGCTATGTGATTTTACGTATTGCTTGCATCATGGACTCCTGAGTGTACCCTCTGTAAACATCTCACTTTTTAGTTCTTCGAAGGCACTCGCTTTGCCTCCATCCTGTTCCCATCTCCACAGTGTACGGGTCAATGCTTCACACACAGCAGCTGCGCAGCAAACATGGCCACTACTCAGACTGCCTTCCCCATAGCAGGCCAATAATAACTGAGGCCACCTAAGGGACAAATGTTTCCTCACAATCAGGAAACAAATTAGAAAGCATTAATTGAACACCAGCTGTGTGCTAGCTACTCCGCCAGGCACCAGAGGAAAAGGAAGAATATAGAAACCCAAGTTGACATCTCAAGGAAGAGCTCCTCAATTTTACACTATTGTCCGTCGAATTACCCACAGCCCACAAAGAGCTGACAGACTCACCCCATCAGACCTTTCTTAACACATTTGGGAAGGGAGAGGCCATAGATTTATGGGGTTTGATCCTACGAGCAACAATTACATGGGTGAAAAAATGAAAATTTTCCATATAAGTTCCAAGTCTTTCCCTGGACCCAAGCAGCAGCCTCTTCTCTCTGAGATGCTGATAAAAATAAAGTCCTGTCTTTATTTTCCCCTTTATTTTAAGATAATGCTAAAACAAGTCAGGAAAAAAGCAAAAATAATAGAAAAGATTCTCAAACTGGATAAATACTTCCCACACCGTCGGGGGGCGGGGGGTCACCACCTTCAGTGAGGCGTGTGACG
>NW_025793589.1:0-4511 GCF_021613505.1 Equus quagga | reverse complement strand
GGGCCCCCGCAGGCCCAGTGGGGCAGCTTCAGGAGAACAGGGGGCCCGTGAGTGGGGCCGGCAGGCCAGGGGAGGGTGGGCACTGACAAACAGCGCCAGGTGGGGGCACCCTTCACACCCTGGCCTCCGTGCTGCTGAGAACAGGACAGAGGGAGGCGCCAGCAGGGCGGAGGAGCGTGCCATGAGGGGTCCTGGGCCCACTGCCCCTTACCACCACCCCCCAGCCCTGCCCTGACGTCCCAGCTGGGTCACCCACCAGCCTGGCCCTGGGACCACAGTGAGTGCGGCCCCCCCGTGACGGGCACAGCCACAAATGCTCGCCGTCTCAGGGGTACCTCTGGGACGAAGGCCCTGCAGCCCCGTCCGTCTGTCCCCACGTGGAGGTAAGAGCGGCTGGTGGTCTGCAGCAGAGGACACATTCTGCAGATCCACACAGAGCCGACTGTCACCTCCCTCAGGAGGGCGGGGATGTCTGCATAACTGAGTGGTTACCTTTAAGCACAACTATTTCCAAGACTCTCAGAACACGGCCCAACGTGAAGTCACGACACGCGACAACGTGTGATAGCTATTTCTACCTTTCAAACAGCACCCGCCCACCCCGGGGCCACCTCGGATCCCTCCATGACCCGGGACCCTGTCGGGCGCCTGGCCTGCACCCAGGCCCCCACCTGCTGCTGGCGGGAGGGGCTCTGAGCCACGTGAGGACACTGGACAGCTCGTCCACTCTTCCAAGAATGTCCTGCTGGGCTCCCACTTCTGGACAGGGAGCTGCTGATGGGAGAGACGTCCAGCCCTGCAGGGTCAGGCAGAGCGAGCTGGGGTCCTCTCCTCCTTGTCCCCTGGGGTAGCTCCTGGGCACCTGCCCACCCCTAGCGAGGAGTCCTTGCCCCCGCCCTCACCGGGAACCCTCTCAGCCCACACACACTCTGCAGGCTCCATCCCTGCCCAGCCGCCCTCTCTGAGAAGCAGTCCTCTGCATCCACACGGTCCTTTCGGATTTGCAGAATCCCCTAAGAGCAGACTTTGCGTCGGGGCCCGTGCACCAGTGAACCAACTCCTGACACAGGCCGAACAGAGCCGGCAGGACCGAGACTGTTCCACACCACGCGGCCGCCAACCGTGGACACCGCCGAGCTCCCGGATGAGAGAAGACCCCTTCTGGGGGCCAGGCTCGGAGCAGGGGGCTGCATGCTGCCCTCTGAGGGGAACTGGGAGGTGTTCTAGGAGAGGAGACCCCAGACAGGACCAGGAGAGCAGCCGTGTGACAGCAGGACCATAGTCTGTTTACATGCTCAGGGAGCCGCGTGGGAGTTCTGAGCAACGGGAAGACGTGCCGCTGACTACCACCCTCCCCGAGAGTCCCTCCAGCCCTCCCACGGACCCTCGCGAGGCAAGGGCCCAGTGCCGCACAGCCTGCACCAGGAGCCTGTGCGGAAGACCAGGCAGGAGCAAGATGCCGGGGCAAGGCCGACAGCCGGGGGGGGGACAGACAAGGGCTCACTGGCAGCAGGCGCCCACCCCCCTCTCTGGTCCATCGGGCCCGTCACCCCAAATCCTCCCACCACATCCCTCCTGCTGAGGCCAATTCCAGCTGGCACCCTGTTTACCTCCTCGCCAGAGTGGCTCGCTCGGGCCTCGACCTCCTCATCCGTACCACGGGGACAGGGGCCGCCCAGCACAGCCCCCAAAGCTCCTGATGGGGAGGGGCAGCGGCCCAAGGTTGGGGCTTCCAGACCCACCAGGCCCTGGCTCAGGCGCCCCTTCCCTGATGGGCCGCTAAGCAGAAAGACACTGCGTGCAAGAACGTCCCCGACCAGACAGGAGGGGCTCTCCAGGCACCCCCGCTGCCCAGCTCGAGACGGCAAGGCCTCCATCAGGACAGTGGCCACCAGGCCCAGGCCTGACCCCAGACGCTGGCCAGGACCCCATCAGCACGCAGGCTCCTTCACAAGGGCCTCTCCTGCCCAGGGGTCAAACAATGACAGCCAACCGGCCCACGCAGACTGGCCCGTGCCCACCGGAGGCCTGAAGGCACCACTCCACCGGCACCGCGTGGCCGCCTCCCCTGCTCCCTCCCAGCCCAGCCTGAGAGGTCCCCATGGACCATGAGCTCCGCATAGGAGAGCAGGTCCCCGGCCACTCAGCCCTGGGTTTTCAGGGCCCAGAAAGTGTCCGACAAGACAGAGAGCCGACCCCACCACAACCCCAAGGGACCCGCTGCTCCTGAGCCGACCTGGGGCAGCTCACAGGGGCCCAGCAGGGACAGCCAAGCCAGCTGTGGGACTAGGCGTTCCTGGCGCCCCAGGGGAAACACCGCTGTGCAGCTGGCGGGGACACGGCCGCAGGGTGCCCAGGCCTGCCCCGAGAGCCTGCTCGGACCCACCGGGAAAAGCACACGCATGCGGGCGGCCCAGCACTCCTCTTTACTGGCTGGTCACCCAAATTAATGGCTGGCGCCTGGCTTCCCCAAAGCTGGGATGAGCAGATAAGGCGGCTTTCAATTTTTAACAAACCTCACCTACTTCCTCTCGCAGCCCAGAGGTAACTACTATGTAATTAAGAAGAGAAGGAGAGTCAGGCGGAACCGGAACCAGCCGTTCAAAGGAGGCTGTCTGCACAGGGTGCTGTCATCGCAGCACAGGGACATGCCCAGAGCCCGGCCACAAGCCGCTCGGCCCCAATCCGCTTCAGCGAAGGGAGAGAGGGAATGGAAATCAGACAAGAAGGGCCGGCTGCCAACTGCGGACAGGAAAACCAGACCCGTGCCGGTGACCGCAGCGGACCCCAGGGCTCCCGCCCACAGCTGGGGTGGGGGGTCCAGCCAGCTCCTTTCAGTTCTCCGTCCCCACCCCCAGCACGGGCCACACCTCCACGTGCCGAATGCAGCAGACACAACTGCCCCCTAGCCTGCAACCTGGCGCTCTCTGTGGGACCCCGGCCCCACCCCCGCCCCCCCCCCCCCCCACGCTGCGTTCCCCGAGGCAGGGCCACAGACACCGCCACAGCGGCTGAACAAAACATCTGGGCCCCGGAGACGCCGGCGCCGGGCCGCGTGCACTCCCGGGGGCGCTGCAGCCAGCCCCCGCCCATCCGCCCGTCTGTCCGCCTGCGGGGCCCAGAGCGGTGCTTTCTGGGGCACAATGTGGCGGAGACACAAGCAAACAACAAAAACAAACTACCAGCCACAACCGCAAACTTCCCTCTTTCAAACCTGCGGCCCGGCTCCCAGTCTCTCCACCCCCAGCGGCCACCCCCTCCCCGGGATGGGAACGAGCTCGCCGGCGCCCACCGGCTCCCCCCTCGATGGCAGCCTTTGTGCCTTCCCACTCATCTCTCCCTCCCACGAGCTCCAGGAACCCCTGGGGGCCGGGAAACGCCAACTGAGCCTGTCCCTGTCCCCCGGGGTGGGGACAGAGGACCCAGGGACTGGAGCCCCACCAGATGGACACTCGGACACCCCCAGAGTCCCAGACAGTGGCCAGGCCTGGGTCCCCCATGTAGGGAAGTGGGGAGAAAAGGCTGGACTCCACCTCCGCGCACGCAAGCCTCCAGGGCCGTTTCCTGCAAACAATGCCATCCCGAGGCCAAGAGAATAACCCAGCTGGCCCCGCCGCGCCCGGGACGCCAGCCTGGGACATCACCAGGAGGCTCTCCCTTAGGCCTCCAGCCCCTCATGTGAAAGCTGCCCCCCGGAAACGTGGGGCAGAGGGGGCAGGGAGGGGATCGGGGTGGCCGCGCCCGGGGCACAGACTCTCACCCCCTCCCTGATCCGAAGTGTTTCCGGAAAACAAAGCCGGTTGGCGAGGGCGGAAGGGGGAGGGGCAGGCAGGGGAGAGCCGCGAGTTCACAGGCAGCACCGGCAACAGGTCCCCCCAGACGAGCCCCCTCCTGCTGCACGCCCCTTGCCCGCCCCGAGACCCCGGCTCTCCCAGCAAGGCCTTCAGGACCCCAGGGCGGGGGAGCGCGTGCGGCGGCGTGGGCAGGGGCGCGGGGACCAGGTGGGCAGGGGCGGGGATCCAGGGCCCAGAGCTGGAGGGGTGGGCACACGGGGAGTGGGCAATGGGCCTGGGCACCGGGGGCAGTGAAGGCGGAGGTGGAGCGGGGCTGAGAGGACAGCGGGAGCAGCGGGGTCTAACCTGGGGGGACAGGGAGGCTGCCGCGTGGGGATCAGAGGGGGCGAGAGGCGGCAGGGTCTAAGTCTGGGGGTCGCTGGGGGGGGGGCAAGGCCTGGAGAGCAGACGGGGGAGAGTGAGGGGCTGGGGTCTAGGCGGGGGGTCCGTGGGCTGTAGGGGCTACGGGGTTGGAAAGTGGGGGTCACTGGGGTCGCGAGCGCAGGGGTCCGCGGGGGCGGGTTCCGGGGCGGGGGTCCGCGGGGTCGGGAGCCGGGCGCGCCGTTACCTCTCGGCCTCCGCCGTGGCCGTGGCCGCGGCCCCGCGGGCGGCCGGCCGGCTGGGCTGGGCGGCCCGGGCTCCCTCAGCAGCGCTGCGCCGACCCCCGCCGCGGGCCCC
>NW_025793588.1:5396-6724 GCF_021613505.1 Equus quagga | reverse complement strand
GGCTCCGCTGTGTCACCAACTGCACGTCAGACGTGGAAGGCGCCATCGACTGTAACCAGGGCCAGTGCTTTGTGCAGAAGACTGGTCCTGAGTGCCGGTGAGGCCCCGCCCACACGTGCGCGCCCCGCCCACTCGCCCTGTGCGGAGCCCCGCCCCGCTGCCAGCCCTGGCTGGGTCCAGTTGAGCCAGCTGACAGGACTGGGGAGGTGGCGGGGTCTGTGACCTGTGATCCACTCTCCAGCTGCTTCTCCACGGACACGCACTGGTTCTTGGGTCCACGCTGCGAGGTGGCCGTCCAGTGGAGGGCGCTGGTCGGGGGCCTGGCCGGGGCCGGGGCGCTGCTGCTGCTGCTGCTGCTGGCGCTGAGCCTTTTCTGCAGGCGCTGGAGGAGGAGGGGCGGCCGAGGAGGAGCCCGGTGAGCATCCTGGGGGTGGGGGTGAGGGCGGCAGAGGGGTCACAGACGCGAAGGCCCTGCCTTGACGCCGCGGTGTCCCCACCCAGGTCCTGGGACGATGACAAGAAATGCTTCGAGATCTGGGATGAGGACACCGCGGGGACTTTTTCCAACTTGGGCTTCCAGGATGACCGACATTGTGAGTGTTGCCTCCTGGGGAAGTGGGGCAGGGGCTTCCCTGGGTACCACAGCAGCCTGGGCAGGACCGGATGACCTTCCCTGGCCAGGACAGACACATACCTCCTGCCAGGCCGCTGGTGTCGCCTCTTCCCCGTGCCCCTCCTGAGGAGGCCCGGTCCTGCACAGGCTGTCCTGGCAGGGCACGTGGGGGCACAGAAGCCCCCTGAAGCCCTGCCTGCCTCATGTTTCTTCCCTCTCCCTCTTCTCTCCCCTCCTCTTTTCTCACTCTCCAGTCAAGGATGAAAACTTCCAGGTGGCCTTGGAGAAGGTGGACACCAATGTGAGGGTGAGAGGGCAAAGGGGGGATGGTAAGTTCTCCCAGGTCCAGCTCCAGATGCCCCACCGGCCCACCAGAGCCGGCGGCTGGGCTGGGGCCAGGAGGCAGTGACCTGCCAGCCAGCCTGAGCAGGGTGGCTCTGTTCTGACTCCTGCTCATGTGCTCTGTGGCAGGTGCACACCCAGACACCTGAGATGGACTTGTCCTCGATGTGAACCCTGCCCTACCCTATCCACCTGCCCTGGACAGCGGGAAGGAAGCATCTGCTCTGCATCCATTTCAAGAGATGGCCAAGGACTCGTGCAGCTCAGCCTCCTGGAATCCTGGGCAAAATTAGACCATCCCCAGACCGGCACCCTCTCAACTTGGATGAAACCCACCTGCAGACCCAGGTCAAATCCAGGATCTTCCACTGTG
>NW_025793588.1:0-4876 GCF_021613505.1 Equus quagga | reverse complement strand
ACTTAGGACCCCTAGCTGGCACTCCCCAGGCCCTAGTTCCCCCTTCTCAGTCTCCATCCCTTCCTCTCCCACAAGGGCCCTGAATGCCCGTGGGTGGGGGTGGGAGATGTGGGTTTCTCCAGGTCCTCCAGGTTGAGGGGAAGTGGGACCCTGAGGTGAGGAAACTCCCTCAGCCCCCTCCTCCTCCTTTCCTAACTCCCTCTCCTCCCTTACTGCCTCACCACCCCCCCTTCCCACCTCCTTCCGCGCTCCTCCTCTCCCTTCCTTTCCCAGGTCTCACCCCATCCCTGCAGTAACCTCTCAGCCCAGAAGCCCTCAGCCTCCTTCACAGGAAGGTCTCATTTGGGGACAGGAAGTCTGCGAGTCTCCAATTCTCCCATGTGAACACAATATAGCACTTATTGTAAATGATGCTGCTCTGTGTCTTTCTCTGTCTCACTTGCTGGTGTCTCCGCTTGGTTGAGAACAGGGACATCCAGAGCAGCTGTTGCGGGGGGCCTGGGAGCCCCAGTTTCTCGCAGCGAGGAAGGGAGGGGTCTGTGGGCAGCTCTCAGGGACCATTGCTGTCTTCATAGGGAGCATAGAGATTGGGGGGCCCAGATTCTTAGGGAGTGGGTGGGGTCAGGAGAGTCTCTTGATCGGCAGAAGGTGGAGCCCTCTTGGGTTTGTCATCCGTGCCCTTCCCCCTTGACGTCAGGAGCTCAGGGCTGGGTCAGGGAGTTGGGTGGCCCAGGCTGGGTCAGCTGCCATTTGCACTGATGGGTAAGCTGGGCCTCCCCAAAGACCTTCACCTCCCCAGGCCCGGAGGTCAGACACACGCTTGCAGCAGGGCCTGCATGCCCAGGCTTTGGGCTCTCCTGGTCCCGCTGTTGTGGGCAGCCAGGCCTGCCAGGCTCGAGCTGAAGGAGGTTGGGGCCGATGGAGTGAGGTTCTTCGGGTGGGAATTTGGGAAAGGCCCCTGGGACCTTTGCCCAGGACAAGAAAGGAACTGGCAGTGGCCAGGGAGGAGACCAGGATCATAAAGCCTCTGGTGTGGGCCCCACCCAGGAGAAGGGCTGGTGGTCTGAGGCCCAGGGCAAGGCACTGGAAATTTGGCATGTGGCAGCTTGAGCTGGATGATGGGGAAGGAAGTCTGGAAGAAAGTGGGCCTCTGGGGGTTGTGGGTGGGGGCGGAGTGTCCTTCCCTCAGCCTGGCCTGTTGCTGGCTGCTCCTTCCAGGGCTCTTTCACCCCTCCCTCCATCGTCACCCTCTCCCTGTTATTTCTTGGCCCTGGCTTCTTGGAAGCCAGCTTTCACACACTTACAACTCCAGCCGCTTGTCCCTCCCTCTTGCCCTGCCCCACCCATGGCTCAGGCTTCCGCTGGAGAGACTCTGGCTGAATGGCGGTCAGCTCTCTTGGAGTTAGAGGGGAGGAGGGTTGACAGGCTGCCCTTTGACTAATTCCCATTGGTCATCATGTGCCACCCACCAAGCCCTATTCCTGTACTCCCACCCTGGGGCAGGCACTGTACTTCCCAAGGCAAAAGTCTCCAGGGTCCTGTTTATAGCTGATCCCTCCCTGGAAGATGCTCATTTCTTTGTCCCTCTTGATGAGGGAAGACCCTGTAACCAGGCCCCACTCCCTGATAGATGCTGGTGATCCGGATCCTGCCACTGGCTCTCTGTCTCAGGGTCCGTGCCACAGCGACAACTCCGCCGACAGTTGAGTGAGACCTGGCCCTGCCATCCCTGTGTGTGCTGGCCTCAGGCAGGGCTGCAGGTGGCTGGCCTCTGCCCTTATCTCCCTCCCTTTGCAGAGAACGGGGCTTCCAAAGGGCTGGACACCCAGGCCGTGACCCCTGCCTGCCTTTGGGGCGCTAAAGTGGTCACCCTGGACCTGCAGGTGCAGAGGAAGGGGCATGGCTTGTGGTTGTGTACTTGGTGGCCTATACCAAGCCCCTGGCTGAGGGCCGGGTGGGGCTGGAATTTACACCCCGGCTCTCCAGAGGGAAGCTGGGCTTTTTCTACACCTAGATGGCGCTCTCTGCCTGCCCTCACCCTGCAGGTTGCTCTTCCTAGAGGGCTGGGCCTGTCCACACCTCACAGAAGTACTATCCAGGCTGCAGCCCTGACTGGGGAGGGAAGGAGTCGGGGGCGTCCGGTATCTTCCCCACGTCTTGGGGGAGAGCCTCCCTAGTTAGAAATGGCTGAGGACTGAGGGGGAGACACAGGCTCGGGGGTCCTTCTGGAACCTTGCCACGGTCGTTTCTATGGGAAGGGACTGGTTACAGTGCAGAACAGACTTTTGGGTCCTCTCCCCAAGGACAGGGAAGAGCCCAGGGATGCAGAGGGCAGGGTGGTTGTGGGGGCGAGGGATCTGGGGCAGCGAGCCCCAGGTCCCAGGTAAAGAGGGAGCTTAGTTGAAGGACCTGCAGGTGTGTGGGGAGGCGTGGTAAGTGTGCACGGGCTTGAGGGTGGGGGTCTCTGGCATTCTGCAGGTTGGGCCATGATGTAACTCGTCAGGGAATGTAGGCCCTTAGAGGCCCCCTCAGCCCACCATGCCCCGTCGTGCTTCCTTTCCCCATCCAGGCATTTTGGGGGTGCAGCAGCGCAGGCTGGAGTCACTGAGGGAAGAGGATCAGGGCTGGGGGTGTGACTTGTGTGGTTTTAGGGACATTATGAAAGTATGTTAATTACACATATATTAGCTTTAGGGTGATATACAGAGACTAGGAAGCTATGGGCAAGGGTCAACCTTTCGAAGGGTGTTCCCTGTCCCTGGTCCCGGGCAGACTCCTGGCCTCTCCCTGACCAGGTTATCTGAGGAGAGAGTTGGTGGTGGTTATGATGATGGTGGTGAAGGACGTAACAGTCAGCAAGACTCTGTGTGCCCACCACATGTAATTGGCAGCTACCCACACAAGCAAAGACGCCTGATCCCTAAAGCGGTTATGAATGCCTAGAAAAGATAATGTTGACATAGGTGAACCCATTAGCCTGCAGGAGTCCAAAAGCAACTCTATGATAAGTGCAGAGAGCTGTCAGGAGGGGGCGAGGCCAGGGCCCTTCCAGGGGACTCCAGAAGGTCTCTTGACAGCCAGAGGCCCCTGCCCCCACTTGCAGATAGGGCTCTGCTACGTACAAAGGCATTTCACAACAGGCAGCCCATAGGACCCTCCCAAGGAAGATTGTGTAAGGAAGTGAAAGTGGTCAGGAAATTGAAACTCAAGAGGGTGAGTGACCTACTGGGGCCACACAGCAAACAATAAACATGACCTCACCCATTTGGCACTGGGTTTGTGCTGCTCTGTCTCTGCACGAGAGGACCTCAGCCCTCTGTGACGCCACCACTCCCTGCAGGTGTTCTGAGTCCCCAGGGAGGGGTTCAGATGTGGGGTCAGAGACCACCAGGGCATCTGTGGTTTTCCTTGTTGCAGATCTGCTGCCTCCTCTGGGTGGGTATTCCGTTTCACTGGGAGGAGTGATGGGGCTTTGGACAACAAACCGTAGGGAGAAGGAATACCAGCCTGGGAAGGTAGACAAACATTCACAGGGCCACGCAGGGGACCCAAGGAGGAGAAATGCCCTGAAGGTGAGGGGGTGGATGCCTGGTGGGTGTGAGGTTTGGTGGGGAAAGCGTGGCGGTGAGGGAGCATCTTTATATATCACTTAGGATGTTTTGACTGCAAGTTATGGAAATTGTGACTCAAACTGGTTAAACGTTAAGGATTTGTATTATCTTATAAAAAGTCCGGAGACAGATCAGCCTCTAGGAATGAGAAAGTCAGTAGCTCAGTGACGTCATCAAGAGCCCAGGTTCTTACCAATTCTCTTCTCGGCCTACCTCAGGCTGAAAGTAGGGAATCGAGCAGAATTGGAAGGTCCAGAGCAACAAGAGAGATAATCCTTCCTGTGTCTCTTTCTTAGTTGCTAGGGACTCTTTCCCGGGAGCCCCTAGCAGATTTTCCCTCACTGTCTTGTTGATCAGAATGGTGTCGTTCACCCATTGGGCGTTGGCAGGGGGATGGGATCGCGCTGATTGCCTTCGACTACGCAGGATCTACCCATAGCGCTGGGATGGGGTCACTCTTCCCTGACTCATACTGACTATGGGAACAAAAAAGGAGTGTGTTAGAATGGAAAAAGGGCAGAAGATAGATGTTCAATAAGCAACCAACAACCTGCTACTGGGATTTTTTTTGTCAACACAAAATTTTCCCCAGTACCCTCATTCTAGGAATTCCATACACAAGTGATATGGCCACCACTCCCAATATCTCTAGTGCATGGACAATTTCCACAACGATCATCAATATTGCTTATACTTTCTCAACACTTAAACAATATTTCGTACTATCACCACCTCTACTAAAATTCCTAGGATGATTACTTAACAGACTAGTTTTTCTGATTTTTCTCTAATAAAACATACCTATCAGGTAATCTGTTGCTTTTGGCTGCCAAGTATACAAATATCCAATCTCATTTTGGGAAATCTTAAGATAGGTGGAATCCCAGCTTCACCTCCCATCATGGAAGCTGGATGGAGGCATCGAGTTCCCCTTCGGGTTCTCTGGCAGTTAGAACATGGGCTTGTGATCTAAGCTTGACCAGTGAGATATTTGAATGTGGAATGAGTGTTGCATAAAGCATGGAATTATTTAGAAATTCATTCTGACGATGGTGGTAAGAGCTGGCAGTGGCGTCTTGTGTCTTGGTGCAGTGCTGACTGTGGCATCAGTGTCCAAGGCTGGCACTGGTGGTGGCACTGGTCGTGGGTGAAGCAACCAAATAGACTTTAACCATTGCGTGATTTAACTGTAGTCCTGGCCACGTAAATTCCCTGGGCTACTTATTAACATCCCAATAAACGTATTTCCTGCTTCTGTTCTTTGC
>NW_025793587.1:0-17053 GCF_021613505.1 Equus quagga | reverse complement strand
CATTCTTCACAGAAATAGAACAAAGAATCCTAAAATTCATATGGGGCTAAAGCAATCCTGAGAAAAAAGAACAAAGCTGGAGGCGTCACAATCCCTGACTTCGAAAATTACTACAAAGCTGTAGTAATCAAAAAAGCATGGTCCTAGTACAAAAACAGGCGCACAGATCAATGGAACAGAATTGAAAGCCCAGAAATAAAAGCACACATCTATGGACAGTTAATCTTCGACAAGGAGCTGAGGGCATACAATGGAGAAAAGAAAATCTCTTCAACAAATGGTGCTGGGAAAACTGGACAGCCACATGTAAAAGAATGAAAATGGACCATTCTTTTACGCCATTCACAAAAATAAACTCCAAATGGATCAAAGACCTGAAGGTAAGACCTGAAACCATACGGATACTAGAAGAAAATATAGGCAGTATACTCTTTGACCTAAGTCCTAAAAGGATCTTTTCAGACACCGTGTCTTCTCAGACAAGGGAAACAATAGAAAGAATAAACAATTGGAACTTCATCAGACTAAACAGGTTCTACAAGGCAAGGGAAACCAGGATTGAAACAAAAACACAATCGACTAACTGGAAAAAAATATTTTCAAGTCATATATCCAACAAAGGGTTAATCTCCACAATATATAAAGAACTCACACAACTCAACAACAAAAAATCAAATAACCTGATCAAAAAATGGGCAGGAGCTATGAACAGACATTTCTCCAAAGAAGATATACAGATGACTAATAGGCACGTGAAAAGATGCTCATCATCACTGATCAGGGAAATACAAATCAAAACTACACTAAGATAGCACCTTATACCCATTAGAATGGCTAAAATAACCAAAACAAAAAATCAATGTTCGAGAGGTTGTGAAGAAAAAGGAATCCTCACACACTGTTGGTGGGAATGCAAATTGGTGCACTGACTATGGAAAACAGTATGGAGATTTCTCAAAAAATTAAAAATAGGAATACCATATGACCCAGCAATCCTACTACTGGGTATCTATCCAAAGAATTTGAAATCAGCAATTCAAAGTGATGAATGCACCCCATATTCATTGAAGCATCACTCACAATAGCCAAGATGTGGAAGCAACATAAGTGCCCATTGACTGATGACTGGATAAAGAAGATATGATATATATATACTATGGGATACTACTCAGCCATGAAAAAGGATAAAATAGTCCCATTTACAACAACATGGATGGTCCTTGAGGGTATTATGTTAAGTGAATTAAGCCAGATAGAGAAAGATAAACTGTGTATGTCTCTACGCATACGTGGAAGATAAACAAACACATGGACAGAGAGAACAGATTAGTGGTTACCAGGGGAAAGGGGGGTGATGGGTGGGCACAAAGGGTGAAGTGGTGCACCTATAAGATGCCTGACAAATAATAATGTACAACTGAAATTTCACAAGGTTGTAAACTATAATTACCTCAATAAAAAAAAACTAGGTCTACTGAACACACTGTAGCTTATGATACAAGGAGAGAACACACAGATCAGAGGGGCCAGGCAAGTGGGCCCCTTGTTGGTATAGGTGAACTTAAATTAAGTTATTGGGACCAGATATAGACATTGGTCTCTTGAGAGTTTGATTAATGTGGGTCAGCCCCAAAGACCCTGATCACTTCTGCCTATTAAGATGAGTAGCTGTCATTTGTTGAGCAATAACTAAATGTCAGTTCCTGCATCGCTCAGCGACGTTAGTGGCAGGCAAAAGAAACTCTCCCTGGTTGATCTCAGTAGAAAAGTGAGTTTGTTAAAAGGAAGTGAGGTAGCTAATAAAAGTGCAGGAAGGGCTACAGAAGCAGACTTGGGGCCAAAACCAGGACACAGGACAGGTCTGGGGAGGACCCCCCTGCCGCTGCTATAATTCAGACCCTGTGGCTGGGACCATAGGGACTCTGGATCGATCTTCTAACACTATGGCCACTGCAGTGCCAGGAATGTGATATTGCCATTGCCACAACCAGAGAGAGGTCTTCGTGGCCTCCACTTTTTGCTCATTAGGTCCAGATTCAAAGGCTTGAATGGATGCTTCTGTTTAATAGAGTCGAGCCATATCCCTTAGCTGTAAAGGAGGCTGGGAACCTATTTGGCTCTTTCATCTTCAATAATGAAAGGCCCGCTCCCCACCAAGATCCATAGGAGCAGGAGTTCCAGAAACCTCAGGAAGGTGGTAAGGGAGTCAGGCAGCTCACAGCATATCCACTACACGCTGACTACCTAGTGAGGTAGGTACTGTTATCCCCACTTTATGAATGATGGTATGAAGTACAGAGAGGTGAAGGAACTTGTTCAGGGTCACACAGCTAGTAAGTGATAGACCCTAGATTCAAACCTGGACTGTCAGACTCCAGAACACACACCCTCAACCATTGCTCCATACCTCCACTGGATGTTCATGAAATGGAATTTCCAGGGTCACTAAGCTGTGGCTTTCAGATTGTGGATTGTGTGACCTACAGGAGACTTTCCTTGGGGTAGAGGTGCCTGAGCGGCCATCTGGCCTCCAAGAATCAGCTCCATCTTGTCATTGACTGCAGTAGCTCAGTCCAACACGCAAAGTCGTCCTGTAGGCAGGGCTTAGGGAGGGGAGTGAGCAGGAGGCAGCTCAAAGCTTCTGTCTGGTTTCTTGTTGAGTCGTTCCCTTGACTTCTTCTTCGATCTCCTTAAAGAGATCAGTGGATACAGAGGAAGAATATTTCCATTCCTTGGCTTAAGATGGGACGTATTCTTCCCTGTTTTTCCCAGTCCTTCCCAATGTGTACACTGTTAGCATCACTTATGAAGGAAAGGACACTGTCCTCTGCATGTGCCAAGGTCGCCCCACCTCCACACCTTTGCTCATGTTGCTCCTTCCACCTGGAATACCCCTGTTCCCTTCCTTTCTATTCACTACCAATCCATCTAGCTGGGAGTCAGCTCCTGTTGCAGTGGAAACTTTCATTTCTACAAACTGTAAAGCAATACACAACTTTGTAAAAGTGTTCTTACTTGTAGGTGCTTTTCTTTCCAAAGGAGAGTCTCCAAAGACTGAAATTGATCAAGTGATAGTTTTAGTTTTAATAGATATTGGCAGATTCATTTCCAAAATATCCATGGCAGTTCACATTCCCACCAGTAAAGCAGGGAAGCTGTGCATTTTGGACAATCTCCCAAGTATATTCTGAAATGCAGTACAGGATAGGAATCACTGGCTCCAAGTGATCTCAGAATGGCCTCTAGGTTCCTGAAAAGGCTGACAGGAGAGAAGCTGGAAGGCAATGAGTGGGCTCCCCAGGGAAGGGAAAAATGCGGGGTTCTTATCAGCCCTCTCACATCCCTCAGGCTGTGGCAAACCTTTCTTCCTCTGGGGAACTTCCTCCAAGGTCACTATATAAAATGTCACTGTGGGATGCAGCAACAGAACATCTGGGATTTGGGAACTCCTCAGGACCCAGGAAGACTTCTTGGTAGGTAAGCGCTTTCTGGTGTAGTGGAACTGGTTCCAAGTAAATGTTCAATCTCTCGGGACACTTCTGGCCTGAACTGGGAGGTTCTGGAGGGCTGGCTGGCACTGTGTGCAGCTGCCAGGTTGCACGGGTGTCAGCAGGGATATGAATTCTCATCCTCTACCTTTCACATTCCTTCTGAGGTATGCCAAAGCTCTCCTTGTCTGGGGAAGGCAGCGATGCACATGTGGCTTCTTGAGCTTTGAGGAGGGAACCCACTTTCTAAGTGCTGTGTATTCCTAGGAAGGCCAATAATCATGGTTTCTGGATCTTCTTTGTTTCAGAGACTGTCCGGGGCCCATTAAGTACAAAAAGTAAAAGTAATAATTCCCTTATTCACACTCAGGTCCACAGGAAAGCCAACCTTGCTCTCCCTCATGGTCTGCTTCATTTTATTCTAGCATCCTGGAGCCTCAGGGGCTGGGCTCAGCATTAGCTTTTCTGGTTCATCTTGACTTTTACTCATGCCTACTCTTTGTTCACCTCACTCCCAACGTTCCCTAATGGTGTGGCTGTGATGTGAGTGTGTTTATGACAAACGATGTTCTCCATTTCAGGACAAAGTCAAGATGAAACTCCCCCTACTTCTGGCTCTTCTATTTGGGGCAGTTTCAGCCCTTCCTCTAAGTAAGTCTCCTTGGTTTTCAGTCTTTCTTTCGCTCCTTTCTACAATAAATAAGGTGAGAGTCACAAAGACACCTCCTTCTCTGGCTATCCCCTATTTCGGGATCTCTGCCTTTAAAGGAGCAGGGTCTCTAGAGCCTGGAGTTAAAGGGACTCTTCAGGGCATCCATATATCTGCAGTCTTGGTTATAGCGTGACATTCTCAGTTTTGTCCTTTCTTCATAATGTTAATGATGATCAGAATAATGACTTCCTTTTACTTTGAGCTCACTGAGTGCACTGTGCTAAACATGTTCTATGCATCATCTCCTTTAATCCTCATATCCTCCCCACAAGCTCCCCTTGGGAGCTTGCCCATTTGTACACCCATATCACAAATAAAGTAAAGCTAGTAGATGATGGAATCAGTACGCACACTCACATTCCCCTCACAGTAAGACCTTGCTCTTAACACCATGACCTCATGTGGGAGACTGGGTTCTCCTCAGGGAGCCTTGTTTCAAGTTCCCCTCTTTCCAAGGCTGAGCCCTCAGATGCCTAGGGCAAGGTGGGAACTGTCCATGGTTCTGTGGAGGCAGGGAGAGTGATGTGAAGGAGGAGCATTTGGCCTTTCTCTCTGTCGGGGACGGAAACATCCAACTTTGAGAGCCCCTTGGGAGATGACACCCTGCCTCAGGATGGGGATATGCCAGAACGTGGGGCAATGGAGGCTCCTCTGGAGGGAATGATGCTGCTGGAGGGAGAAGAGGAGGGGGGCTTCAGAAGTGAAGTTGTCCCTGAGGAAGAGGGGCTCATCAAGTCTGTCTCAGCCCTAGAAAAGGTGGACAAAGACTTTCAGTGCCCTAAGGAAAAGGATACAGTCAAACTGGAAGGCATCCCTGGATGGAAGACCTGCTGCTTTATTGTGGTGATGACAGCCAGGACATATAATCAAGCTCACATGAGTGGCCTGTGGCTGAGGCTGAGTCCAGGGGTGGGGAGGAGGGCATGGAGGAGGATGTCTCTGACCTCTGTGTCACTGGTTATTTTCCTCACTGAGGACCCTGGTGGTGTCAGCATGGGCTCAGGCCCTCACAGGCATTAGAGGTGGGTAAGGGGGATAAGAGCTGTGGATCATGTGGAAACAGAAGTTATGTTTTGATCTCCAGTCTTCAAATGGCTGTGGGGTTGGAGTGGGGAGTGGGGGAATGAATTGTGGAGACTTTGAGACCCAGGGCTAAGGTAGTGTGAATTCCTGTGGGAGGGGCGCTTCATTTTCCTCCTTTATCCTGGCTTGCATGATACTTGCTGGTGTTGCCACCAGGGCTTCCTTGTCTCCATCCATAGCCGCACCTCTAACTACCAGATCCAGTCCTCAGCCAGATGTGTCAACCAGAGTCAAGTCTGGATCGGAGGTGCAGTCCGAGGCTCGGTAAGACCGGTTCCAGCTCTAAGGGAGCCCCTCCTGACCCAAGTCAGTGCACAAGTTACTGAAGATTTCTGTGTGCTTCTGCTCTATGATCCCCTGAAGAACTGGGGATAAATGGACACCTGGGCAAGACATCAAAGGGGCTGCCTAGGTATCAGGAAGAGCCAAGGATTTAGAACGAGGAGGTTTGGATTCAAGTTCTGCTCAGCCTCTGACTGTCTCTATGACTTGGGCAGGACTGTGAGCCAGGTTCCTCACTTCCAGGATGAGGTTGAAACTCCCCTTGTTAGGGCCAGAAGGATGAATGCATCACAGGGATGCATAGAATGTGGTGGTGATGATCACTGTGGGTCAACATTTCGGTTGACCAGAACAGTGTCCATCGTGGTCCAATAGTCAAGGAACACACCTGGCAGACAGCAGGAGGACCAGACAGGGAAAGGGCCAGCTCTCCTACCTGTCTTCCTTTTGCCTCATGCTCCAACCCACTTCTCCCTCCTCTATCCTCTAGCGTAGCTGCAGGAGATTTTACCTGTTGGATGGCAGTGCCTGGGATTTTTGGTTGTGGGCTACTGGTGAGCCTTCGGCCTCTGGTGGCAACTGTGTGTTCATGTATACCCAAGGTAAGGTGGGAGTGGGGATGAAATCTGAAAAGGCCTGGGGAGGTAGGATGGGCTCCCAGAGGAGTTGTGAGGAAGAGCTGGAGCCTTCAAGGGAGACGCCTCCTGAATCTACAGACTTCATCTCCACTGAAGTGTGGGGTGGGGTGGGGAGTGAAGACTCCTGGGGCTGAGTCAGGGGAAACAAGAGGCTGAAGGCCCCTTCTGGTTCTGCCTTCACAGGTCACTGGAGACTATCTCATTGCATCACAGCCCTCCCTTTTGTCTGTTCCTTCTGAGTGGGACCCAGTCAAGACTTCAGAGCTGCCCCCTCCTAAGACACTGCCTCCTTTCCCCTGCCTGCCTTTGCTCCCTTCACCCTCAGCAGTAAAACTGCTTTGCTGAAATTGATTTATTTTTCCTCTGATCATTGATCCACTCGGTTTAGCCCCACTCATGAACTTTCTGTCCTACAGTGACTCCCTGCTCCACTGTCTGTCATGAAAAGGACCAGAAGTTATCACTCTCATGGAGCATGAATCATGGGATGGGGTCGGTGGGGCTGTCCTGGAGACAGAGGAATGGGCTCAGCTAGCTCTTTTCATACAACACCGAATTACCGGGCGCCTATGTACAGGTTCTACCAGGACCCCATCCATCTCTCTTGAATCTTTCACCATGGACCCTCAATGTCCTGGCCTCTCTCTGCTACAGACTGTGGTTACCTTAATGTGCTAAGAAATTAACCTGACTCAGGTACAGCCGACAACTCTCAGGAGTGGGTATCTGAGCACCCCAGTCCCTCGGGTGGAATAATTCTAAGGCATGACCTGGGTACCCTTACCCAGGGGAATTAACTTCCAGTTACCCGCTGAGGTAGCTGTCTTTACAACAGACATTTTATTGTGAATTCTTCTCTTCCCTATTAGTGCCCTTGCACCTCTCAAATAAATTTGCACACAAATTCTTGACTTAGGATCTGCTCCTTGGGAAACCCAATATCAGACAACCTGCTATATGTTCAACCCTATATAAGCCCTGGGAATATGTTAGGACACAGCCCCTTACTGTTGGGGAACATACATTTGTTTATAATATAAGCACAGCAATAGCTACAAATTGTTACCACATTGTACACCTACAAATGACCCCCTACTGTGGCAGGCATCTTACATAGATGACCTTGTGTGATCAATAATTATTATCCCATTTTACAGAGCCAGGGTCAGAGAAGGGATGACCTGTTAAAAGATTTTCCCAAGGCTGAATACCCAGATGCGAGCAAGGCTGTGATTTTACTGTCTGCTCCAGAGCATGTTGCTTTAACCATTATGACTCTCTGGCTGGAGGCGTTGGCTGCTCTCCCCTCCAGGACACGATATTGTGGGGTGGAGCACAGTGCGTGGGGGGTGGGCTGGGGCAGGACGGACTCCCTTAACCTTGGGTTCATCTTGGGGCATAGGACTCCAACCTAGCTGGGGTGAGGGTGTCCTAATCAGAGATGAGGAAGGAAGGCATTCTGAATCCTCTCTCCACTAGGGAGGTAAGCAGAAAGTAAGGGGTCAGTGTCCTGAAGCCCCTTTCCTCCAGGACCCCTCAAATCCAGAGAATAACAGATGGGATCAAGGTCATAGAGAGAGGCCAATCAAGACCTTTAATATTTTGACTACGGCCCAGACAGGAGAAGCTACTTGCTCAAGTTTGCACAGTAAATTGAGAAACAGATAGAAATCAAACAGGTCCAATATAATATTGTAATTGTACCATGATAGTCTGTTGATTTCAAAGATGCTGGAACTCTGAAACACTGTTATGAATTCAGCCCTGTGCTGGGTACTGTGGAGGATGCAGCTGAAGTAGAATTTTCACTTATTGCCCTCATGGACTTTATATTCTGGTGTGGGAAGGCATGATTTCCCTCTGTTCCTATATTAATAAAAAGAGTAACAAAATCTCCAGTTTATTAAGCATTTACTAGGTGCCAGACTCTGTGCTAAGTGGTAGGTGGATTTTGTGTTGTCCCTCACAAATCTCTTCTGTTGGGGGCGTGTGTTGTGACAGAAGCATGACTTCCAGTCCATGCAGATCCCCTTCGGGATCAATGTCAAGAAGGGGAATGAAGGAGACGTCTGGGTTCCCGGGAACCTTCTGTATCTTGTGGGCACAGTTATGGGGGAGCATTCACTCTGTAAAACTTCCCTGAGCAGTGTGCCATACTTGACAAAATGCATGTTATGCATCCACAAAAAATGTTGTAAAACGTGAAAATAATGACATAAGGGCACTGGCTTTACATTTCAAAATACAGGTTTCTGTGTGTATTTTTCCTGTCCAACAAGATATTAACTAAGCTCTGTGAAAGGAAGATGGTGTGCTTACAATGGAACCTGTGGAGCTCCTCACATCGTGCAAAGCGCAGAGCTCAAGCAACACTCAGGGCTTGTGTGTTGATCAGGGTCACAGTTCTAGCCCTGGTTTCCTGACAAGGGCCACTCCCAACACCATCCGCCAGGGACAGTTCTGAGAGCTGTACTGAAGCTGATTTCATTAGAGGTAGGTTCTGGCATTAGCCTCAGTTTACGGATGAGAAAACTGAGACACAGAAGGCTGACTCTGGGACTTGTGATTTCATTATACATCACACAACACTGCCTCTCAAGATGGCAAGACACACCCTCTGCACAATGTGGAGGTGGACAGACTCTCGGGAGGCAGAGTGTGAAAACCCTATGAACATAAATGCAAACAGTAAGCCAGAGACTTGGAAGGTGACGGATGTTGAAAATGTTGGCACCATTGGCTAGAGTGTCTGGAGGTAAGACTTTTGGGTGTGTCCAAAAACGCGAGGACTTGGGAGTCAGACAGAGTACGGTCAGCATGCTACTTCTTATGAGTTGTGTGAGCTAATGGATGGACATCACTGTGGTCATTGAGGAAGTCATTGGAATGTCTTTGCCCAGGGTCCGTGTGCAAAGAAAACTGGGTCAAGGCAGAGGAGGGGCTGGCTGTGGAGAAGGGAGGTGAGTGAGAGAAGGCAGAGGGAAGGTAGTCATGAGTGCAAAAGGAGCCTGTCTCTGGTTTAGAACTGTCTCTCACTTGCTGTGTGATCTTGGGCACCTTGTTTAAGTGCTCTGAGATGTCATTTCCTCATCTGTAAAACAGGGATGTTGAAATGAAGCAACACATGCAAAGCTTGTGATGCTGGTTCAAGAGAGTGGTTGACCCTACTTGTCAACCCAACCACTCCTTGAAATGATGCCTCTGGCCTCGGCCCCAGGACGGGGGAGAACAATGAGGACGAGGTTTAGTCCTCTACCCCCTCCTCCACTAAGAGGTCTGAAGTTTGAAACCCAGAGACCAGGGTTTGGGGGCCCTGGAATTGGCCAACCCCCCTAGTCAGCTAGATAAACTGAGGATCTGGTCCATGGGGCTGCGGAGATAACGGTCAAGACGGTTATTCTGCAATCAGGCCCAGAAGTAACCTCTCTGATACTTCTCCATTTGTAGGTGCCTTGAGTGAACAGAGGAGAAGGAATCCAGGCCTTTTCACACTTTGGTAACCTGTTCTTGGTGCCCTGAGAACTTGGGGGCTGAGCTGGATCTGAGGAAAACCATTAGGTCACAGAGTTGAGTCCTCCACCCCGACAAGTCCACTAGCTCTTGGCAGTGATATCCAGCAAAGTCACCGCTTAGCACTTGCTAGTCTCTCCTTGGACTGCACTGAATTTGGCTGGAGCTTGGTTCATGGAAGTTTTGATATTTTTGCATTTATTTTGACTTTTAAGAAAGATTGCATTGAAATTTTGTTTGCTTGATTTCTGCATCCTTAAATCTTGCTTCACTCACTTGTCCCTAGTCCTGACCTTGTGATAATAGATGTCTGGTGGGAGGAGGGCGGTGGGGTGGGGTGGGGAGGGTGGTCCACCAATGTCTGAATGACTCTGCCTGAGGCTTTCCATTCGAGCTGTTGCCTCCTTGCTGGAAAGATATGACCTGAAGTTGGACAAAATGGCATATTCTAGATCAGTGGTCCTCAACTGGGGTCATTTTGCTCCCCAGAGGAGATTTGGAAATACGCAGAAACCTTTTTGATAGTGATGACTTGGAGAGGTGCTATTGGGCTCTGGTAGGTAGACACTGGTCTATGCTACTAAATGCTGCTAAACTTCTTACAATGCACAGGGCAGCCCCCCACAACAGAGAATGGACTCCAAATAGAGTGCAAAGGTTGTGCATCTTGATCTAGATCCTCTGTACAGAAGAAAGAGCATAGGTGTTTCACACATTCAAGGTGAGAAAGGGAGGGAGAGGGAGAATGAGAGTGAGGAAAGGAGGGAGGGAGGGGGAGAGAGGGAGACAGAGGTTTCAGCGCCAAAAAGACTTCGAAATCCTGGTTCACCCGCTTCCAGTGAAATCTTAGCCAGTCACTTTCCCTCTTTGAATCTCACTTTTCATGTCTGTGAAATAGGGATAATCATATGTCCTCACGGGATAGAGATGAAAGTGAAGATTCAAGGACGTGATGCATATAAAGTGCTTGTTGTAGATAAGGGCCAAGGGGGCCTGAGGCTCCCTTCACCTCCTACCTCCTCCTCTCATGGTCTCCCGGATCCCTGGATTCTCCACTCCATTTGTTGGGATATTGACCAAAGGGAAGTTGATCCTTGGATTAAGGATTATTGTTCAGATGGGGCCCTTTAGGGACAGTAATAACAACTTTGCCTCCACTATAGATATCTGGGGTCTTCTCGAGCACTCCAGGGTGGATGGCAGTAGACCCCAGGAGGCAGGTCCCTGCAGTCATAGTAGAGAGCAGGGCTCGGGGGGAGAGGATTGAGCGAACTCCTGATCAGCTCCAATGCCTCGCACCCCACCCTGAGTCTCTTCCCACTTCCCCAAAGCCCAGTATAAGGGCTGCCTCTGGGGCCCAGCAGCCAGAGACACTGAGAGGAGAGCCCAAGACTCTCAGGAGGTGACTGCTCCCCTGGCTGCCCATGGAGGAGGGGTCCAGGGCTTGGGAGGAAGCGGAACCCTATCTGGCAAACACCTCAGAGGTCTGTCCTTAGGACCCTAATGGCTACACTTCTTCCCTCTTCTTCTCCACTGTGAGTGAAATTTGCCTTGTTCCTGAGCAGACCTGTTCCTCCAGGGTCTGGGCTAAGTGTTGTTCCAGCGAGCAGTGATGGAGTTCTCAGGAAAAAGGGGACTTTTCACGTTGCGTCGACACCCCCATGTCCTTTCCCTGATTCTCCAGCACAGAGTCTGTTCATTGGACAAGGAGGAATCTCTCTAGTTTGCCCTTTAATAAACCAGTTAAACAAACTTTTCTTCTTTGCCGTGTGACAGGGGCTGTGCAGACACACTGGACATCTCAGGGAGGAAAAGTGGAACTGTGTCCCTCTCACAAGACTGAGTAGATATGAAACGCCCTCTGCTCCTGCCCCTTCTCCTGCTGGGGACAGTTGCTGCTCTTCATCTGGGTAAGTCCTCCCCTTCTCGTCTCATCTTTATTTCTCTTTTCTCCTCTTTTCTGCACCCTTTTTGCACTGGTGGGGCCGAGGCCACAGCCTCCCCTCTTCAGTTGACCCAGCTCATCTCTGTTAAGATTTCTTCTGCACTCACAACTGTGACCTGAACTTTCTATCAGGGCTCCTTCACAGAGAAAACCATCCACTTGTGTAGGCGAAGGGCTTCTCACAGGTGCTTCCTCCCACCCCCAAAATACACACCTGTGGTGTCAGCCAGAAGTCAGGTTCTCATCCATTTGTGCATGTGACCCGAGTTCTTGCCTCACCCAACACCTCAGCGATCCTTCTAGTCTTGGTGCCAGGTGGCGTCCATAGGAAGGCTTGAATTGGATCAGAGCTGTCCACGGCACTGGAACAGGGGAGAACTTATGTGATGGCAAGTTACCTCTTCTTCCCAGAGAATGATGACCCCCATTTGGACATCCGAGAGACACAGACAGACCTGATCCATGATGTGGAAGGTTCAGGGGAGCAAGAGGGGGAGTTGTCTCTGACAGAGGAGGTGATTCAGTCAGAAGGAGAGGAGGCTGAGCCTTCCACCAATCAAGACACCTTTGAGGATGAGCAGGCCGTGGAGTTGCACCCAGCTGCCCTAGGTGAAGACTTGCAGTGCCCCAGGGAAGAGGATGCAGTTCAATTGTCTGGCCCTCCTGGGTGCAAGACCCGCAGCTAGCGCTTGCTGCAAACTCCTACGACGTTTTGGGATGCTGAGGTGAGTGGCAGCAAAGCTACTGTGGAGGATCTGATGGAGAAGAAGAGAGTGGATTCAAACTCCTGTTCCATACACATTTAGACTAGTGGTTATCAAAGCCTAACATGCATCAGAATCTCCTAGTGATATTAAATCTGTTAAAAAACAGATTTCTGGGCCCCTTCCCCCAAAATTTCTGATTTAGCAAGTCTGTGATGGGGCCCAAGAGTCTGCATTTATACCACATTCCCAGGTGATGATGATATTGTTGCCTGGGGACTGCACTTTGAGAACCACTGATTTGGACAAAGTTTTTGGTATTAGATAGACCTGGGTTCAACGCTGGCTCTGCCTGTCAATGGCTGAATTACCTGGGAAAGTCACTTCACCGTTCAGAGCTTCAGTATCTTCATTTGTAAAATGGAGACATATAGTTCCAAGCTCTTAGACTTCTGGTGAAGTTTCAATGAGATAATACATGGAAAGTATTTAGAATAGTCCCTGGGTCATTGTAAACTCTCAATAAATGGGGGCTATAATGATTCTGAGTATTATTATTATTTCCTGCAAGAAGTTCCTGACAACAGTAAAAGGAGGAAGCGATGAGATTGAAGGGGGCAAGTAGGTCCCCGCTTTATGAACTGAAAAGTGATGTAGGGCTGTCTGCTGGAGACTCATGGACTTGAACAAAAGGAGAGTGAATTCTTTACACCACCTCTTCTTCTCTGCAGAATGTCTGCAGGAGGCGCTACCGAGGCCATCTTGTCTCCATACACAGCTCCAGCTTAAACCGTCGCCTCCAGCACATGATCAAGGATATTCCCCAAGGCCAGGCCTGGATTGGATGATACTTGTTGCCCTTGGTAAGTGAGGGGCCAACTCCCAGGTACAGGAAGTTCTTTCTGATCACCTCGAGGGTACACCTGCTGGCCTCCAGTCTTATCCCAGCAGCTGAGGTGACGTTAGGCAGGTGGTGATGAGCTGGAGCTGGCTTCTACTGGCTCTGGAGAATCAGTGATTAGGCACATCTCTTCCCAACTCCATGTTCAATGACTTCATGCTTGTAGCTTGAAATCTCCCATGGTGGATGAATTTACACCAAGGAAATTGGCAACTGCTACTAGTCCCTCTGCCTTCTCACCTTCCCCCAGAGATGGTTGTTAAACACTTACCAGCACACCACTGGCGTCATGAGATAGGTTCACATCTTGGGAACCTTGGCCCATCTTGGTCACTCACTAGCTGAATGACTTCCTTGAGCCTCAGTTGTCTCATGTCTAAAATGGAGTCCTTGTTCTGTTGGGATTGTGGATGAATAAGTGCCATCATATTTGCTACTAAAATGTGGTCCATGAAGCAATAGTATCAGCATCCCTTGGTAGCTTGCTTGAAATGCACAATCTTGGGCAGCACCTCAGACCTCCTGAATCAGAATCTGCGTTTCAACAAGATCCCCAGGAGATTTGTATATAGAACGAAGTTTGAGAAGCCTACTCTGTGTGATGATGCCATTGCCTGCACTCAGGGATGGATCTCTAGGGTATCTGGCTTCTAGCCGGGTGAACAGTGAGAAGAGATTATACATATAGTGAGTGTTCAGAAAGGGATGCTTGGTGCTCAGTGGGCATTCTCTGGAGACCATGATTATCTGTGTCTTCCTGGACGTCAGCCCTCTGATGCAGCCTATCCCTTCTCTAGCCCCCGAAACCGATATGTTCCTGGACTGATGGGAGCCGCTGTGATTATAAAAATTGGGCCCTGCAGAAGCTTGGAACTATGGGAGTTGGCTGTTTTGCTCTAAGCAGCAGAGGTGAGGGGAACTGGGAAAGGGGAAGGGGGTCACTGTGGACTCTTACATACTATCCTTTTGAGCTGTCTCAACACTCCTCCCCAAACTCACACCCTCCCCACAACCGGACAGCCAACGTCCTCTCTTTGAGAAGGGCTGAGATGTAGGGAAGATTCCTCAAAGCAAAACCAGGTGATGGGGTACCCCGTGTGGGGGCTAGATGCGGGCTTTCCATCTTTTGGCCTGGGGTGGGGAGGCGTCCTTTCCCACTTCTGATATGACGGCGACAGATGAGAGTAGCAGATGTGAATTTAAGTGTGGATGAGGGATGAAGGAAAGATGTGGGAATTAGGGATGGCTGACAGACAGTTCTCCAGCTTTCAACAGCGTGGATGAGGGATGTGAGGGAGCACAGTACAATGGCTAAGACCATAGGCGCTGGAGTAAGACTGCTGAGGTTCACATCCTGGCTCTGCCACTGGCCTGCTGAGACACAGGCAAGTTATTACCCCCAGTAAGCCTCAGTTTCCTCATCTGGGAAATGGGGATGAGCTAGCACCCATCTCTTGGAGTCATTGTGAAGATGAAAGCACTCAATCACCCTGCTTCCTTCGCTGTGGGGGAGCTCAAGAAACATGAGCTGGTAGGGATGTGTAGGCAACATATGGCTGACTGATCACAGCCACAGCAGGCGAGGCAGGGTATGAGGTGGCTGAGGAGGGAAGGAGGGGGGCACAAGCCACACTCAGATGGGCAGCTGACCTCACTGTGCTCTCTACTCCCTGATGGTCACTGGCGAGTATTTCCTTGCAGCAGGCATCTGCCCTTCATCTGCTCCTTCTAAGCCGCTGACTCGGAGACCCTGCCTTGAAGCCTCCTGCCTTCACATCTTCCCGTCTGCCCCCTGGACACTGGGCTGGTCCCCTTGTCCCTCCTGGCAATAAAACCACACTTCCCACAGCATTTCCTGACTCGTTCCTTCACTGCTCACTTTGGAGCACTCCCTGGGTTTGGACAGGCCTGGAAGCCATCACTCCCGCAGGGTGGGGCTTTGAGGAAAGTAAAAGGTGGTGGAGTAGGGCTCCGGGTAGGGGGTGGGTGGGTTGGTGAGCTGTTGGGCTGCAGCGCCACCTGGGGGCGGAGCATGGACTCCGGAGGACCCTTCTCAGCCCCGCCTTGGGGATTCCCACCCCTCCCCCCAAGCTCTGGGGGAAGATCCCATACGGTGGGGGGTGGGGAACTGGCCGTCCTGTTTTGTTTGGGTTCAGTATGCAGGGTGGGGTTGGGTGGGAGTGGGTGGCTGTCAAAAACAGAGCTGATCTTGCTGATTCAAGGATTGGGGTGGAGCAGTGAGATGCCATCTGGATAAGCATGTGGGAGGGAGGAGAAAGTAGTCTTGTCTACTTGTCTTGCAGGCAGCCTGTTCCTCTATTCCTCTGTCTTGTTGACCTCAGATACTGGCCCCTGTTTTCCATTCTTCCAGCCACTGTGGGTGAATTGAAAGGCCCCAACTGCTTGTGAGATCTGTTCCCCACTCCATTCCCAGGAGGGTGGCTGTCCTTCCCTCTCCCCCATCTGCAACCTACCCCTAAAGGGGCCACATTCTCAAGATGGAGGTGCCTCCCAGCAGGAGGGTCTTGGGGCCAGTCAGGGTATCTGGTAGCATGTGGCTCCCATGCTGTGTCTACAGCCCCAGACCTCACCTTCTCTCCCTCACCCCGAGTTCTCTGACCCAGGGGACATAGAGAGAGAGCACTGTTGCTGCTCTCCACCTTGTTCGAGGCAGGATGCTTGGCTCCCGGTAGGATCTGGAGTTGATGAAGCAGAAGTTCAGACCTGAGACTGGATATTAAGAAGGCAGACAGCCTTGGGTTGTGGGGATAGAATGAGGGGGGCACACTGAGACAGAAATACTCCTTTAGGTGTCATTCTACATGGTGCACAGGGAGAAGGTACAAATATTTCTGGAGATGCACGTGCACATGCATGTATATGTATTTGGGTGTGTAAGCGAGTCACTCTTTGTATACCTGTGTGTATCTGTGTATGTGTGAATCTGTATATGTAAATGTGCGTAAATCTTTGAGTCAGTGTGTATTTGTGTGTTGTTTGAGGTTGTACCATTTGTACATCTCTCTGTATTAATGGATAGGCCTGTGTGTCTGTGGACACCTATGAAGCTCTGCACCGTAAGATGCCTGAATCTGTGTGTGCACGCATGTGTGTACTTGTGTGTCTTTGGCCAGTATGTTTTGGGGTGTGCAAACATGTTAGTGTGTGCCTGAGCACACCTATGTACAGGTCTACATTTGTGTGTGAACATGAGTGTGTACCTGTCCAGGCATCTGATGGGATGTGGAGTTTCAGGAACAAAAAGAACAGTCTCCCAGATGTGCTTTTTTTCTAAAGGTTTTGGAGGTGGTGGAACAGGACAGGGTTGGAGAACCCCAGGGGAGGTGGGTGGCGAAGAAGCAGCAGGGCTGAGTTCCCTGAATATGAGCGGTCCTCTGACAACGGGACCACGGGTCTTGGGCTTGCCATGGATCTCACCAATGCTGGACCTCAGGGACCACTTCTTGTGAAGAGGCCTGTCCTCCGCAGAGGGGTATGTCCATCTGCCCAGCCCAGGGGATGAATCCTGATTGATCTAAGCCAACTGAGGCAGTCGCTTTCCTCCTTGCTAATGAGAGTAGAGGTGGGCATGTTCTCCAGTCCTTGTTAATGAGGTGAAGGGGTTGTGTTCATGAGGAATTTAAGGGTATTTCTCTCCTTGTTGGAAGATGAGAGCAGTGCAAAAAGAAAGCCTTCCTCCTTGGTCCCCCTTTCCACCCTTCCCCTTTGAATGTTGTGGCAACTGTTTGAATGTTTGAATATAGCTGGAGCTGTGACAGCCATTCTGTGA
>NW_025793586.1:4121-6861 GCF_021613505.1 Equus quagga | reverse complement strand
GTATTTCTAACGTTTTCATATAAAAATATATTTTGCTGGATTCAACTTTCTAATATTTTGCAAAAAATTTCTGTCTCTTTGTTCATAAGCATTATTGGTCTTTAGTTTTCTTGTAATGTATTTGTCTTGTTTTGGTATTAGGGTAATAATGCTGGCCCCATAGAATGAGTTGGGAAATTTTCCCTCATTTTCTATTTTCTGTGTTTGTGTAGGATTGGTATTATTTTATTCTTTAAATGTTTGGTTGAATTAATCTGGACCTGGAGTTTTCTCTGTGTGACACTTATATTTGAATTGGGGTCTAAAGGCTGCTTGGCATCCTGAGTGCGAGGCAGGGCTTTCCTGGAGCATCACTGTAGGGTGATCGGACAGGCTGTTCAGTGAAGGAACCTCTCATGTCACTCTCTGTGAGTCTGTCCTCTTGCCTGGTCATATTCCCCAGAGCAGCCTCTTCCACTCTCCAGCCTGAAGGAGAAAGGCTGGGGGCCTGCCCTGTGGGAGCCCAGGAGGAGAGCATCCAGCAGGGACGTTCCTGGACGCCCCTGTGCGAGTGGCATGCCCTGCGCCTGCTCACCTGGTCCAGGCTCAGGTGTCCCTCGGTCCACAGAGACCTGGCTTGGGGAGTGGGACTTGATTCACTATCTCCAGAGAAATCTCCCAGCTATGCAGGGTGGAGGAGGAATATGGGGATCTTACTTCTTTTTAAACATCTTCCAACCATTCTTACTTCAAACTCCTTCTTCAGCCCCACCTCTAGAGCTCTGTGATGACCACAATACCTGAGCGTTTTGAGGATTCTGTATTACAGACTGGGTTGGTTCTAGACTTTCCCTGTTGCCTCTTCAGGATCCAGGGGGATTTTAGTCTGGAAAACCAGTTACGGTCCTCTATGTGATTTCCAGCTTTCAAAATTTTGTTGCTTTTTCCTCCCATTATTCCTTCTTTGTAGGTTTATGGCTTTTAAAAATAATCTTTGCTATCATTTGAGTGTAGTTTCAAGAAAGCAGTAAAGTAGATAATGTATGTTTAATCTGCCATATTTACCCCTCGCAAAGTACTCCTTTTTCTTTTCAATCCACTACAATCTGGTTTCTGATCCCACCATTCCTGAGAAAACTGCTCCTTCCCAGGTCACTAGTTAACTCCTCTTTACCGAGTACAGTGAGCCCCAATCAACCCCTCTCTTCCTGACCTCTCACCAGCATCTGATGCCATCGGGCCTCCCTCCATGACACTGCACCTTTCCTGGGCTGCACTGACCTCACACTGTCCTGGTCTCCCCCCTATTTCTCTTGGTTGGTGTCCTTCAGCACTCCATCTGGGGCCATCCTCTCTTCCCCCTGTGTCCACATTCCTCCTTGGAGAAATCATTGGGACCCATGACAGTGACCCACAGTCCATTTATCACCTACCTGTCTCCCAAGCTCCAGATCCATGTACACAACTGCTTACTGAGTCCCCCTCTTCCTTAACGTCATGTGTCTCCATTTGATCAAGATATTTTCATCTTTCAGTAAAGATTTACTGTTTTCCCCTTAAAAATCTTGCATATTTTTTGTTACATGTATTCTTGTGTTCTTTATAATTTGTTTTGCTATCATGGTTAGAAAAAAGTTATCATACTTTTTCTGACTGGCCGTTCTGGAACACTGGCCCCCTGATGAGTTCCCAGTAGGTCACCTGCATCTGACCACCTTCACCCTCCCTTGTGCTCACTCTAAGAGTCTTTCCATTGATCTTGGATTATCTAGGTGGACAATCATGTCCCCTGTAAATGAATTATGCTTTGTTCCTTCCTAGTCCCCCTCTTGTCTTGCTTTGCTGGGTCAACCCCCAGGACAAAACCAAATGCTGGAGGAGCAGGCATACATGTCCCATCCTGTCCTGGAATGGAAGGAATGTTCCTAAGGTTTCACCATTAACTTCCAGGTTTATTCTGGTTAGTACTGTTTATCACAGGAAGGAAGTTCCCTTCTACTCCTAATTTGCCAAGAGATTTTATCAAGAGTGCATGTGACTTTGGTCAGTCTTTCTGCCCTCTCTTGGAGACATTTCAAGGTTTTCCCCTTTTAAACTGTTGCTCTACTGAATACATTGATTGACTATTGTTTAACCAATCCTGCAACAAGTGTTCTGGCAGACTTCTGGACACCCTGACCCCATCACCTGATGATTTCTCCTTCTCAGGGGAGCAGACAGAGAGAATAAATCAGGGCCTATGGTCTCGGGCAAGTTTCACCAGTACCTGTGAGCCCCCTTCCTGGAAGATAAGCTCAGGGGACAGCATCGTGTAGGTCTGCACACTTTCCCTGACTGATCAGACTTTGGAGATTGGGCTTATTTCTTTTTTTAGCTTTGATTATTTATTTATTTTTATTGAAGTAACAATGATTTATAACATTATGTAAATTTCAAGTACGCATCAGTATATTTTGATTTCTGTGTAGACTACATCATGTTCACCACCCAAAGACTAATTACCGTCTGTCACTGTACACCTGTGCCCCTTTCCTCCTTTTCCCCTCCCTCTCCCTCTTCCCCTCTGGTAACCACCAATCTAATCTGTATATCTATGCGTTTGTCTGTTGTGTTTTTGTTTTTCACTTATGAGTGAAATTATACAGTATTTGGTTTTCTCCATCTGACTTTTTTCACTTAGCATAAGACACTCAAAGCCCATCCATGTTGCCTCAAATGGCAAGATTTCACCTTTTTTTAAGGCTGAGTAGTATTCCACTTT
>NW_025793586.1:0-4111 GCF_021613505.1 Equus quagga | reverse complement strand
AGGGCTGCTGTCACCTGCTTCCACAGTCCTGCCAGTCGTACTGCCTCTTCAGGGCTGCCGTGCTACTGTGGATGTTTGCAGCAGCCAGGGGCACTTTTGCCCAGGTTGCAGATATGCCACCCTATATTCCTGGGTCACACCATCCTTTGAGCTTTGTGGGTGGGGACTCCACACTGGGATAGAGCCTGAGTCTCTCCCTGGGGCCATGATGGGACTGTGGACTTTCCCACTGGACCTAGGAGCAATCACACTAGGGCTCAATGTTGTCCCTGCCCACTCCCACAGTCTCTCTGGATCTCACTTGCCCCTTCAGGGCTGCAGCAGAGCTATGGGCATTTAAGGCAGCTGGCAGTTTGTTTGCCTGGACTCACAGCTGCACACTTCTTCTCCTAGGTCACACCAGCCCTTTGCTTGGTGGATGGGGCCTCTCTGCTACAGCCAAGCCAAGTCTCTCCCTGGGGCCACTGTGGGACCATGGATTTTCCTACTGGACCAAGGAACAATCATGCTGGGGCTCGAGATTATCACTGCCCACTTCCACAACCCTGATGGATCTCGCGTGCCTCCTTGGGGTTGCAACAGAGCTATGGGTGTTTAAGGAAGCTCGTGGTTTGCTCAGCCAGCCATGTTGCATCTGCTCCTAGGTCACACCAGCCTTTGTGGGTGGGTGGTGGGTGGGGCCTCCCTATGGGATCAGAACCCAAGTCACTCCCTGGGGCCACAGTGGGACTGTGGATTTTCCCACTTGTCCAAAGAACATTCACTACAGCTCAGGGCTGGAGTCACCTGTTTCCACAGTCACGCCAAGGCACTCGCCCACCAACAGGGCTCTGGTGGTGCTATGAGTGCTTCAGCCAGGAGAGAGTCACTCATGGAAACTGGGCTGTCTGTAGGCCAGAGAGCTCTCACCTATCTCCACCTCCTTCCTGAGGGTAGTCCATCTACCTTCCAATGTATAGCAGCGCAGGTCCCTCAGGCACCCTAAGGTGCTGTGTAGATATCCTCTGTTGATCAACGAATGTCCATTTAGTTGAAGTTTGAAGGGGGAGAGACAAAGAAAATCTCTCACTCCACCAAATTGCTGACATCATTCTGATTGTGTCTTTTGATGCACAAAATTTTAAAATTTTCATGAAGTCCAATTTGTATATGTTTTTGTTGTTCTTGCCTAGGCCTTTGGTTTTCTATCTAAGAAATTACTGCCTAATCCAATGTTGTGGAGTTTTTGTCCTATGTTTTCTTCTAAGAGGTTTACAGTTTTGGTTTTACATTTAGGCCTCTGTTTTATTTTGAATTAATTTTTGTGTATGATGTAAGGTAAGAGATCAACTTCATTCTTTTGCATGTGGATATCCAATTTCCCAGCATCATTTGTTGAAAGACTATCCTTTCCCCATTGAATGGCCTTGGCACCCTTGTCAAAATCATTTGACCATAAATGCCAGCGTTTATTTCTCGGCTCTCTATTGTATCCCATTGATCTATATGTCTGTCTTTATGGCAGTACCATACTGTTTTGATGACTATAGTTTTGCAGTAGTTTTGAAATCAGGAAATACACATCTTGCAGCTCTATTCTTCTTTTTCAAGATTATTTTGGCTCTTTGGGGTCCCTTGACATTCCTTATGAATTTTAGGATGGGTTTTTCTATTTCTGCAACAAAGGCCATCAGGATTTTGATAGACATTGCATGGAATTGACATCTTTACAATAATAAGTCTCCCAACAGGTGAACATGGGATTTATTTCCGTTATTTATGTATTTTTTAATTTCTTTCACTATACTTTGTAATTTCAGGTGCAAGTCTTTAATCTACTTGGTTAATTTAATTCTTAATTATTTTATTCTTTTGATCCTATTTTAAATGGAATTGTTTTTGTCATTTCCTTTTAATTATTCCTTGTTCATTTATAGAAATAAAAGGCATCCAACTTGGAAAGGAAGAAGTAAAATTAAGTAATTAAGACAACATAACCTTTTATGTAGAAAATCCTAAAGTTTCCACAAAATCACTTAAAGTAATGAATTCAGCAAAATAGCAGAATACAAATTCAACAGATAATCAGTTGCACTGTTTGTGGGAATGAAAAATGTTAAAACTGCTGTGGAAAATACCTTGAGGTTCCTCAAAAATTTCTGAATAGAATTACCATATGATTCAGTAATTCCTTCTGGACATATACCCCCAAAGAATCAAAAGCATGATCTTTCAGAGTTATTTGTACATCTATAAATGTTCACAGCAGCATTGTTTCCAGTAGCTAAACTGTGGAAGCAACCCAAGTGTCCATTAAGAGATGAATAAGTAAGCAAAATGTGGTCTACACATACAATAGAATATTATTCAGTCTTAAAAAGGAAGGAAATCTGACAAATTCTGTGATATGGATGAACCTGAGGACATTATGCTAGGTGAAAGCCATACACAAAAAACAAATACTGCATGGTTCAACCTAAATAATGTACTTAGTGTAGTCAGAATCATAGAGACAAAAGTAGAATGGTGGTTTCCAGAGGCAAAATGGAGGAGGGAATGGGGAGGTGTTGTTTAATAGGTATAGAGTTTCAGATTTGCAAGGTGAAAAGAGTTCTATGGCTGGATAATGGTGATGACTGAACAACAGCATTATGAATGCATTTAATACCAATGAACTGAGTAGTTAAAAATAGTTAAGATGATAAATTTTATGGTATATGTATGTAGTTTGTCACAACTTTAAATATTGTAAAGAAAAAGAACAAGGGCAATGAATAGAAACAGAATAAGGTACATATTAAAACAATTCTATCAATAATCACTTTAACTTTCAGGTCTAAATACACCAATTAAAAGACAGAAATTGTCAAATTGGATCCAAAAACAAGATACAACTACAATCCTGTTTCTTAACAATGGGGATATTCTGAGAAATGTGTCATTAGGCAATTTTGTCATTGTGTGAACATCGCAGAGTGTACTTACAGAAACCTAGATGGTATAGCCTACTACACATCTGGACTATGTGGTACTGATGTTATGGGACTGTCATTGAGTGAAACATCATTTTGTGGTGCATGGCTGTATATGTCATCTATAAGAAACCCACTTTAAACATAAAGATGTAAATATAAATATAGATTAAAAGGAAATGGGTGGAGAAAGATGTACCATGCTAACACTAATGAAAAGAAAGTGAGAATAGCTATATTAAGTTCAGAAAGAACAGACTTCAGAGCAGGGAAAATTATCAGGGATAAGGAAGAGCATTACAAAATGATAAAGGTGTCTATTCTCCAAGAAGACATAACTATCCTTAACGTGTATGAGCCTAAGAACAGAGTATTAAAATATGTAGGTCAAAAACTGATAGAACTGCAAGCAGAAGTAGATGAATCCACTATTATAATTGGAGATTTCAACACCGCTCTATCAGAAACAGACAGATCCAGCAGGCAGAAAATCAGTGAGGACGTGGTTGAATTCAAGAGCACAATCAGCCAACTGGATGCAATTGACTAGTTTAGACCATTTACACTTATTGTGATTGTGGATTCAGTTGGGTTTAAATCTACCCTCTGGGGTCTTGTTTCCTATTTGGCCCATCTGTCCCTTGTTCCCCTTTTCCTCTTTTTCTGCCCTGTTATGGATTGAGTTCTTTTTAATGTTCCATTTTATCCCTTTTCTTGGCTTAATAACTAACTCTGTGTCATTTTAATGGTTCCTTTAGGGTGGGTTTTTTGGATACATCTTTAACTTAACCAATCTACCTTGAAATGATCCTATATTACTCCACAGATATAAGAACCAGGTGACAGTGTGCTTCCATTTCTCCCTTGCTGGCCTTTGTGCTATTGTCATCATACTTTTCTATAAATGTTTAAAACCACATACACATAATACAATGCTATTACTTTTGCTTTAAATAGTCAATTTTGTTTTATAGATATTGAATTAAAAAATATACATGGGGGCCAGCCTGGTGGTGCAGCGGTTAAGTTCGCCTGCTCTGCTTTGGCACCTAGGGGTTCACCAGTTTGGAACCTAGGCATGGATCTATGCATTGCTTATCAAGCCATGCTGTGGCAGGCATCCCATATATAAAATAGATGAAGATGGACACAGATGTTAG
>NW_025793585.1:4178-7442 GCF_021613505.1 Equus quagga | reverse complement strand
CAGTCCTTTGTTCCCCGGGGTCCTGGGTCCACTTGAGGCCCGTCCAGGGCAGGCGGACTGAGGGCGGGCTGCAGCAACCCTCCCACCACGCCGCGCTAACACTCCATCAGTCCACACCCAAAGAGGCGCGCCAGGCTTCAAACCGTCTACTCAGACACCCGCTCCCCCAGGTGCAGCTCCAGCCCTCCCCAAGGGCCTCCTCAGTGACTAGGTGGCTTTGCGTCTGAGACCCTCTCTCAGTGGCCCTGCAGGGTGGCTGTTAAGGCTTTTGGCCGTCCCCCTGCACTGGGCTGCATCGAAAGCCCTTGTCCACAAACCCGGGAGAAAAGTCAGAGAAACAAAGCTCACGGAGGGGCTGCAGGGGTGTGTGTTCTCTCCTCCCCCAGAGGTGACCTGGCTGGACCTGGGAGGAATTCTGAGGCTCCTGCAGGGACTTCCTGCCCTCAGAGCATCTGTAAAAGGATCTGACTCCAAATCCCACTGCCAGGCCCTTTCTACAGACAGGCCAGCCTTGTTTCTCAGCCCGAGGCCGTCACGTCTATGGTCCCTCCCTCTTGCGGGGCCTCTGCTCTCTCCTTGTGCAGTGCCAACATCACCAACATTCAGCTGGACTGTGGCAAGATCTGGATGTCTTTCCAGAAGGAGTGGTTCTCTGCAAACTTCTCCCTTGATTCGACACTGACCTGAGACTGTGCGTCACACAGAAGTGGGGTCTGAGGGGCGCTGCTCATCCTGATGGGAACCTGGCAGCTGCGGGGGAGGGGAATTTGGCAACCTGGGTACCCAGATCTATCTGACTCCAACCTGGTTTCAAATCATGGATTCTGAACTCACTGGCTGTGTGATCTTGGGCAAGTCACTGCATGTCTCTGTTCCTTGATTTCTTTGGCTGACGTGTGGATGGCCCTCATTGGTCACTGGAAGCAGGACATTTGTTCATTTAAACCTACGTGAGTTCACTACACTGACATTAAAAAAAAGAGGGATGCTCTGAATATCTCATCATCCTTCCTTCCTCCTGTTCAAACCACTCTCTAACATCCACAGCCCCCAAGGAAAGGGCTGCAGCTAAGCGGTGAGGATTTTAAAAATAAGATTAACTCTCAGCTTCTGAATTTCCAAAGGCCCCTAATCTGGTCTATTTAAAGGACTTTCAGAAGCCGCTCTGGCTCATAGCGGTTTTCTCATAATCACCAACTGCAGGATTCAACATGCAGGCCAGGAGGAGCCCAGGGGGCCGGTTTGTCCGTTTGTCTAAAGAGCCACTCTTCTCCTCAGCTGCTTCCACCCCTGCTCTTCCTCCGTCTCCTGCCCTTTCCCCTCCTCCTCTCTCTTGTCCCCAGGCCCTTCAATGACAAGATCATAAAGGCGCATGCGCACACGAACCTCGTTGTGGCGTTCTGGCTGGAGAAAGACGAGTTTGGCCGGAGGGATCTGGTGATAAGCGATTGCGGCGTGGAGCCCAGCAGCGTCCAGACGACAGTCCTGACTCAGTAAGGTCCCAGCTGCCCCTCCCCAGGGTGACCATTCCTAGCTGAGGCCACACAGCTCCACCACCTCCCGGATGAGCCCCAAACGGATCTCACCCTTTCCCCAGGATCTGCTCCTCCTCCCACGTCCCCACCTCAGTGTCGACCCTGCCACCTCCCAGAAGCCAGACTCTCCCTCCTCACTCCCCACAGCCCCTCTTCACCCGCTCCCATCAATGACCTCCTGGCCACCCCCACTTGCTCCCTTTCTCTTCATCCCACAGCCACTGCCCCCGGCTCATAGTCCACTTCCTGGACAGTTGTGGGAACCTCCTCTGGCTTCCCCTGACTCAGACCTCACCTCCTTCAGTTCATTCTCTCCTGCAGCAGCAGTAACTTTCTAGCACAGAAAACTGGTCATGTCTGTGGCCCCTGCACCTAACCCTCCAGTGGTTCTCCAGAGCCCTCTGGATGAACAGCAAACTGATGGATGTCACTCAAGGCCCTACCGTGCTCTCCCCTGCCCTACTCTGCAGCCCTCTGCCCTCTAATGTCTCAGAAGGAACCATCCCTCCTTCAACATGCCATGCATTTGCAGACCACTGTGCCTTTGCACGTGCTGATCCTTTGCCTGGAATACCCTTCCCTTCTTCTCTAAAGCTCCTCCTCATCCCTCATTCATTCAACAAATATTTACTGAGAGCCTACCATGTGCAAGGCATGGTGGGCTCAATTTTGGGCAAACAGTAGTGAACAAGACAGGAAAAACACAGGTAAATGAAGATCCACACCCTGGCTGACGGAGTCTGCCAACCTCAACACACTGAGTCCCTCGAGGGCAAGCTTTGCATCAGGTTTCTCTCCAGAATTCCAGAACGATGGAAGCAACAAAGTCTTAGGTGGATGTCCAATCATTTATTCATCTGACTTTCACTGAATGCCTAGATCATGCCAGATGCTCATGGACAGGACAGTGCAGGGGGCAGACTGTGGACCCTGGAGCTCTGCTCTCCTGGTTCTGGTCTACTCAGCACTTAGGAGCCATGTGACCTTAGACAACTCACATCATCCCTCTGAGTCACCGCTTTGACTGTTCCTGACGGTGATGCCTCCTGGACAGGGCTGGCAGAGGATTCAACGACTGTGTGAGGTGTACTCAACACTTAGCACCTGGCATTTATACTGCCTGTGTTTATCTGTCTATTCTGTACGTCTGCCTCTCTTTCTAGAGATTGCCCACCAAAGATGAAACATTTTCTCCGCAACCTCAGACACAATCTGAAAAAAGTTATCCCACACCAGGTAGAAAGTCAGGTAATCCGGAGAAAAGTATTTTTCCCGTGGGCATCCTTGAGTGTGAGGGTCGGGGCATATCTAATGGCAGCCCAGCAAAGAGTTTCAAACCCTGGGTAAAAGAACCTGAAAGATCTCCATTTAAAATTTCAGTTTTGCCATCTGCTGGCTGTGTGTCCTTGGGCAAGTGACTTAGCCTCACTGAGTCTCGGGTCCCCATCTGTAGCATGGGAAACATTATGGTCCACAGCTCATGGAGTTGTCACAGGGATTCAGAGAGACACGCATGGCATGTGGTTGGCGATCAATACAAGGGAGCACTCTTGCCATGATTGCTTGTGGAAATCCAGTGGAGTCTAAGCTTCTAGGCACAGGCCTCTAGGGTTCTTTTCCTGGTCTCTGGTCTGACCCTTCTGTCTGTGCTGCTGGCCCAGGTGTGTCCTCTGACCGGTGAAGTCCTCAGGCAGCTGGATGTGAAACTGTTGAAAAGCCTCATGGGTGA
>NW_025793585.1:0-3956 GCF_021613505.1 Equus quagga | reverse complement strand
CACTCACCAGAGCTTGTGGCTTCTCCCAAGATTTCCACTCAATCCTTTAGGGAGCACTGGCCCCACCCCAGACTGAGACCATGCCCCTTGAGCTGCAGATAAACAGATACGGTCCCCGCCCTCACTGGGCTCACAGTCTCGAGAATGGAAGACAGCAAGGAGCGCATCACTAGCTACCACTTGGAAAGTGTTCTAACACAAGTGCTCCTGGCACTGGCCCTAGGTCAGCAAGGATGGATGAGGGTCCCCTTCAGTGTGGACGTGGGATTTGGAGGGACAGACATGCTGGTGACTGACACCGCCTCTTCTTCTTATAGAACAGGCTGCTACTCAGGAACTCAACCAACTGTGAATCAGCCAACACCCCCCCCCCCCCCACACACACACACACACACCAGACTTAGTGCCCTCCAGCGATGCACTGATGATCAGAAGGAGATTCCACACCCTGGGACCTTATGCCTCCTTCAGAGTGGGGCTTCCACTGCCCCAAAAACCTTTACCACAGGCCCTGTGGACATCCTGTCCTCTCCCATAATAAATTCTATCTCTGAAGGTGCAGAGATCCCCCGACTTGGGCCCTCAGGTTTAGGGTCCAGAAGTCAGACTTGACAAAGGTCCATCTTGAGACTAAATATGCCTGCATTTGCTCCTCAGCCCAGAAATATCCGAGAACACTCTCTTTTCCTGTAATTTGCAGCCAGAAGCCCATCTATGGGTTTGCTCATCAATGCAGGGGAGGCCCTGTGGAGATTTCCCATTCCCTCATTCAGTCCACCTACACTTATTGAGCACCTCCTACATGCCAAGCACTTTGCTGGGCTCCAAGGGAGTGTAGAGGAAGGGTGATGGAGAGGAAAAGCATAAACATTGGCACCGAACACATCTGAGTTCAAATTCAACCCAGCCCAAAGAGCGGTTCCATGAGGGTATGGACCGTGTGCACTGGGGAGACCAATGACACCTGCCCCAGTGCAGGGCTGGCACAGCGTGTGAGCTCAGCAAATACCTGAGCTTAAATGATGGATGAATGGCGGTCCTATGACTCACTAGCTAGGTTTGGGACAAGGCACTTTCCCTTTTGCTCTTCCTCACCTGCAAAGTGGGAACAGAAATCTCACAGGATGTGGAGCAACAGGGGCCCTCACACTGTGGGTGGGAGGTGAGTCGTACGACCACTTTATCAAACCAGGGGGCAGCATCCACTAAAGCCCAATGTATGGCTGCTCTCTGACCAAGCAGTTCCTCCCAGGTGTGCGGTCAGCAGAAATATGTGCACATAGGCACCACAAGACGTGTACAAGAGTGCTCCCAGCAGCAGAGTAAAAACTCCCTAAATGCCCATCAAAAGAATGGCTAAAGAGCGTGGGCAAACATCCTGTGGGCTAGTCAGCCAGCAGAATGCTCTACAGTGATGAAAATGACCTCCAGCCACATACGACAACATGACGGATCTCATGAACATAATAAAGCCCCGCAAAGGAGCACATGTTGCAGCTCCCATTTATACGAAGTTCAAAAACAGCAGAACTAATACACGCCGTCAGAGGTCAAGATAGTGATGACCCCTGGGAGAGGCTTAGTGCTTGGGAAGGGTGCGAGGGCCTTCTGGAGAACTGGTGAGGTTCAGTTTCTTGATCTGGGTCCTGGTTATGGAGAGGATGTTCAGCTTATGAAAATTCATTGAGCTAGTCAATTATGTGTGTTTTTCTTACGTATGTTATAACTAACGATTTTTTTTTTTTTTTTTTGCCATGAAAGAGTCACCGTAAGCTAACCCCTGTTGGCAGTCTTCCTCTGTTTTGTAAGTGCGTCACTGCCACAGCATAGCTCGAGGAGTAGTGTAGGTCCCTGCCTGGGATCTGAACCCACAAACCAGGGCCACCGATGTGGAGCATGTTGGACTTAACTACTACGCCACCGGGCTAGCTCCTAAGAAAAATTTTTAAAATAAAATATCTTTTAGTTTTGTATGAGTTTTTTGGAGTTATTTTGTAGGATGTTTGTAGGCGTGTGGAAAAAATTTGCAATATGTTTGTGGTGTGCTAGGTCCGTGGGAAATGTTTACTAGCAGTCATCTAATTCATTGCTAATTCTTTGATAATGACTCTTCAATTCTTAAATATTGATTTCTGCCCTCCTCCACCCAAGGGGTGGGAAAGTATACTCAGAAATCAAAGGGAGATAACATGGACATATTAATAATAGGAGCACACTCATGTTAAGACTTGGCGTGTGCCAAGCTGGGTGCTCAGAGCTTCCATTCAGCATCTCAGCAAATCCTCACAGCAACCTCATGAAGAAAAAACCTGCTATCCTATTTTATGCATGAGGACACTGGGCTCAGAGAGAGAAAGTCCCTCGCCCAAGGTCACATAGCCAGGAAAGACCAAGTTGACTGCACTCAGGCAGCCAGACTCTAGAGCCCACACTCCTGACCACTGTGAATGCCCCCTGCAGCCTTCCCTCCCCACCTTCTGACACATCCCCACACGCTGAGGGGAAACGATGAAATACGTGCTCAGCTGGATTGACAAGCTCAGGGAAGGAAGTGTCCAGAGTCGGAGATGAAAATATGGAGAGAGCCCCATGTCTCCATCTTTCAATTCTGACTCCCTAATCAGAAATGCTTCGCTGGGGATTTGCAGCCCTAAACCCCCATGTTCACACAGATGCTTCCCCTTGAAAGCCTTGAGTTTGGGGGGATTTTCCTGCTCATGATTCAAAGAGCAAACATGGGAGGGTGGGCCCCATCCTCCAGCGAGCTTGTCTGGTCCCTCAGTGAAGGCTGCCTTTGTCTGCCTTCCTCCTAGGCCTCCGAGGCAGATCAGAGGCCTCCTTCCTCAAGGGACCGCCTTGGGTTTCTCCAATTCTGATTTCTTTCATTTTAAAGTTCACAGAGCCATGGACTCAGCGTATTTTCTCCTGAAAGAGCTTGTTGCACAATGGACCTCTATCATGATACTGGCGTCTGGGGTGGGAGGTAATTTAAGGAAAAATTCAGCCTCAAGTTCTCAGAAGCTTGCTCCAGCCCTCCCTGTCAGCGCCTGTAACTTCCAGGTCCTTCCACTACAGAGCGCTGACTCTGCCAGGGATTGGGCTGCGTGCTGCATGTAGTCCCATGTAACCCTCTCCCGGCCCTGGGATGTGGGTGCCGTCAGATCCACGTGATAAATGAGGAACCAGGCTCAAAGAGGGGAAGGCTTGTGCCGACAGTTATCAGCTGAGCTGGACTTGGAACCCCAGCTGCCTGATTTCTCAGGTGGGGAGGCTCCAGAGAACATGAGCGGGCACTTTCTGAACTGAAGACTCTCAGATGCAAACTTGCTCCTGAAGTTAAGAACATGAAAACCAGAGAGCCCCAAGGACAGTCTGACATCAACTCTTCCCTCTGAGGTGACCTTGTGCAGGTCACTATCCTCCCTGAACCTCAGAGCCCCCACAGGGTTCTTAGAGATGGCATAAAGTGCTAGTGTCACATGGAAAGCTATTATAATTATTAGCTGTAAATGTAGGGAGGAAGATTAATCTCCAAGGTACATGGAACTTGACTTAAGCAAACTCTGCTTAAGAAAATTTATTTCTCATCAAAACTGGAGTATCTAGCTCTCTGTGAACCCTTTTTACCCTCTGCCCCTCAAGAAAACCACTGGGGTTTCTAAAGCCATCGGAAGGCCCCCTCCAACTCAGCCCCTCCTGACCTTCCTCCCAGGAAACAGAACCAGAAACCCATTCCCATGTTCTAGAGAACAGACCTTGCGCAGGTCAGAGCCACTTGAAAAATGAAATTAGCTCTGCCCTTTAAAAATGTATCTCTTGATTCAAAAAACGATACCAGTAAAGGCTCTTAACCACAGCCACAATCTGATATGCAGGAAGAAAGGAGCACCCCCTCCAGTTTCTGAGGATCATATAGGGAAGGCATTGACGTCACCAACACGGAAAACACTGTCTCC